>NC_091928.1:43243136-43428136 GCF_041260155.1 Ptychodera flava
ATCGTGTGTTCGACGCTTGTTTTTTGAAATTAACTGCTCTAATGTTTTGCCTAAACGCAAATAGATGGGAGATGGGCATGACGTCATGACTGCACGTCTCGAAATGATATCGGTGATGACCAGAAATAACCTATTTTTGGGGAGGGGCGGCCTCATTAAGACTCGCGTGCCTCTCACGACATTTCTGCTCGAAACGAAACTAGAGAATACGAAGGCTCCTGTGACAATGACGAAATATATAAATATATTGTTTCAGAACTTAATTGTATTTTTAGCTTAATATTAATGCCATCAATTCAGTTTTGTTAAGTGAATACTTTTTGGGACAGGGCAATATATAACATGTAATCGTAATTCAATTAATTTATCAATCAAGCTATACTGGGGTAATATTATTCTTTATTTCGTCTGGAACCATATGGTCGAAGTTTGTTGAGGATCGAACCAGAAGCCATTAAAACCATCTTCACCATTACGATTAGATATCTCTTGCTAGAGTTCTTGGCGCCTTAGCCTATACACTTCAATTCATGTGATCATTTTGAACCTGTGTTCGAACGGCTAGCGTTTAGCGAGCAAGAGTCGAGGGTAATAGCAAATTGAACCATGTTAGGCCAAAAAAATTAAATGTGCTGTTCCGATAACCCGACCTACCCTATTTTACACGCCGACCCTACACTTTTTACAGCTATGTAGACATGGAAGTGAAAAAAGAAAGAAATAACCTGCAAAATCACGGACGCGGGAAATAAAGCGAAAATCACGCGAGAACTAGAACGAAAACTATGACGTCATTCATCGTTGCCCATACACCAAAAGCAATATGGCGGCCAGCGATACGTTTCGCAAATGCGATCACGGCAAGGTCGTTGTTGTCTGCTGTAAATCAGGAACGGACTTTCGAACAAATTCTTGAGGAAAACGACCAAGGTTTTTTCTCAATGTAAAACACACTCCACTCCAGTTCAATTTGCCAGTATTGCAGCTGGGCCGTCGTTTGAGGTCCAGCAGATAAGCTTAGGGTCTAAATATCCAAGTTGGCCACGCTACAGTGAACTTCAACGTGAAGAATATTCACTGCGAAAGTTGAGGAATTACGTGAGCCAAGTTCTGATTGCGGGCGACCGGCAGTTTGCACCACCGAATGAATACAAGCAGGTGTGAAACCGGACTGTGCTTTCACTTTACTTTACTTTATTGCTCAACAACACACTCAATGAGTGTGGTAAGGCAACAACTAGAAAACTTAAAGATGCAAAATGACATTAAGCTGGTCCAATAATCATTTCCATTCAAGGTAATACATTACCAGGTCCATGCGACATTTGTGATTTACAAATTTAAGTAGGACCATCCTGAACCGGCCACTGATAGTTAGTGGTGGTACCAGGTGTCCAATATGAGTAAGCGTACACTGCCAGCATGCTACACCCGTAAGAATTGGTCCCAAAATTGTCTAAATATTGTATGAAATGATAGGGGATATGAATCACTGTGATAAGTCAAAACCGTGAATGCTGTCGCTAATCATTTGAGTGACCTAGGTGTCATATTTGGCCACAATATCGTCATATCGCCCGTAGATTCCTTTTTGAAAGTCCTAACGAGTCTTTTTGATGTGTATCCCTGTCTCCCCAGTTTTGATGCCAATGAGCCGTGTCTCAGTTGAAAATCCGGGTGGGAATCACAAGCCCTACAATATCTGATACTATACCTACAAAAAGTTTACAACTATATACTTGCTGTCAAAGAATTATGATTCAGCCAGTTAAGTTTCTATAACATTTAAACAAACATACACGTCAACCAATAAATTGAGTAATCCAATCTAATGATGGAACTTTTAGCAGTTGCAGGGCTTGTACCCCTGAAAAATGCTTATTTATAAATAACAATATTTTGAAAAAATCCCTACCGACCTACCTACCCTAACTTTGAAAACCATGCTTTCAGAACAGCACAATTTATTTTGTTTGGTATTATATCACTTTTTGGGAATGTCACGTGGCCGACTTTTAGCCCATGACAAAATCAGTGCTATAGGTAGGGTGTAATAATCTATACTCTACAGCGGACGCGCTGATCGTGTTGCCAGTCTGCTCGCGATCGCACTACACATTGTACGACAGGGCATTCTCTAAACTCTATAATTTTGACTTTTATTTTAAATTCGACTAGAAAAGGTGTATAAGAATATTAAGGTTATTCACAGAATTCTGGGACTTATTTCCGAGTACATCGTACAGCGGAGGTTTTGTCTCGTCCAGGACAATTTATTTATTTATTTATTTATTAGCCTTTATTTAAACTCAATAAACTATTTAGCCTTTGGCTCTTCTCACACAGTGTCGAGACAATATCTCCGCTGCACGATAAAGTCGGAAATAAATCCAATCCTGGTATTGTGTGAATAACCTTATATTATTAAACATATCATACCAGTATATTGATGACGCAAATACAGCGATCTGATTGGTCGAAACGTGAAAAGAACCGTGGTATATTCGCGATATAGCACGGTTGACACATGCGAGAACTCTCGACAAGAGCAAAAATCCTTTTTTTGACGTTCAGTGCCAGAATTTCAATATACTGTTATGATATAATAGCGATAAACCCCGACCAGCGACGGCATACCATTCTGTTTTTACCAGTTCACTTCATATATGCATTCACTATCGCTCGTTCATATATGTCGCGAACCTCGTGGGTGTGGTTTTTTTGCTGAAACATATGGCTGCGGCATATAAGCTTAAGCAAGATGTTGAGTAAAACGTCGTGTCGCTACGCAGCTGTTACCTCTAAGGAACCAGCTGCAGTGAATGGGTGGAGTGATGATTGGATTAGAACATGCTAGCCTTTACAAAAATGCTCACAAACTGGAGGTACGGTTCGACCAGCGTCGTGTTAGGGACGAATGTTGTTTGCTTGGGCACCTCAAACGGAATCAGTTTTTTTTTCTCGGACAGAAATGTGACTCGAATTAACCTTCCGAGTTTTATGAATTTTTTGAGATCGAGGCTAGGGTAGGAATCGCCGACAAGATCGACGACTCCGACGTTAAGAACTTTGTCGCAGTTCAAATTTATCAAAATGCAATAGAAATTGTTGGCAATGCGTTACGGTACCATCTTACGAAACAAGAACTTACTTGCATTTTACGTGGATCGAAGAAAAACATCTTCAAATGTGTTCTGTTTGAGTCTCTCACTAAATTCAGTGACGCAATAATATGAACACTGCTATTGTGTGTTCGACGCTTGTTTTGGGAAATTAACTACTCTAATGCTGTAATTGACGCAAAAAAGATGGGAGATGGGCATGACGTCATGACTGCACGTCTCGAAATGATATTGGTGATGACCAGAAACAAATCTTTTTTGGGGAGGGGCGGCCTCATAAAGACTCGCGTGCCTCTCACGACACTTCTCGAAGCGAAACTAGAGAATACGAAGGTTCCTGTGATAAAGACGAAATATATAAAAAGATTGTGTCAGGTATCTTTACATAAACTTGACTCTGTTTTGAGCTTAATATTAATGTCATTAGCTCGGTTTTGTTAAGCGATTATTGTTTTGGGACAAGACAACATAATACATTTTAATTTTCATTCAAAAATTCATTTTATCAATATGAAGCTACACTGGGGTAATATTTAAGCTATTATATCATAACAGTATATTGAAATTCTGGCATGGAACTTCAACAACGGATTTTTGCTCAAGCTGAGAGCTCGCGCATATGCCAGCCGTGGTATATCCCCAATATACCACGGTTCTTTTCGCGTCTCGACTAATCAGATCGCTGCATTTGCGCCATCAATATAATATTCTTTATTTCGTCAGGAACTGTATGGTCGAAGGATGTTTCCAATCCAGCGAGAGGCCATGAAAACCGTGATCTTCACCACTACGATTACAAAACCGGGGGGGGGGGGGGGCTCCTAAATTTGTCGTTTGGAACTTTTCGATGCAATGGCCATACAACACAAGTCAGGCAGTGCTTTGCGAATGTTGGCGTTGGCCTATTTTCATACAAAAGCAACCCCATTTGATGCTGCATAAACTAGGTACAATAGAACACAGCTGGACGACATAACTGCACAAATATTTTATTCCCCTACGGTTTTGGATTTTCTGGGATTTCCCAAGAAATTTACGATAATAACCAATTTATGTGCAATAATTTTTGTCATATGTAAGATGTGTGTATAGACAGCAATGGTAATCTAGGATTACTCAAAAACTCAACATTACGGACTTGCGCACGGTTTAAAAGCTTGTTTGCGTGGTTTCTATGTGGAACTCTGCCATTGGCAATTGAAGAGACAGAATTTGTACATCCTGTAATTTAGGAGAAGTAGAAGACGAGTACAAGCTGGTTTTAAATGAGATCTTCCAGCATACTTTCAAACAGAGGTGAATAATCTCAAATATTTACGACTAACGAAACAGACCAACCACAACTTTTACACAATAATTAAACAATAAACCACACCCAGCGACTGAATTCTACCTGGTTTAACCAGTTCACTACATATGTGCAAAAGCAGTACGGAGTGCATATATGGAGTAAATTTGTCAAAATCGAATGGTATACCTGTTGCTGAGGTTGTTTACCGCCATTATATCATAATATTAAATTGAAATTCTAGCGTGAAACGTCACAAAGGGGATTTTTCTTCGGCCGAGAGCTTGTGCTGTTCCAACTGTGTTATATTGCGAATGTAGCATGGTAATTTTCACGTCTGGACCAATCAGATCGCAGTATTTCCGCCATCAATATACTGGTATGATATAATTGTAAATCTGTTTTCAAAAAACAGTAAGTTAGGTCATGTTGTACAGCATTCTTCAAATGGATGTATGGCTAAACATTTTCGTATATATTATCGTTTTTTTCGATTTATATATATTCTGAAGGCCTTCAAGTACAGTAAATCATATTATTATACAACTACGTTTGTAACCTTTGGAGTCTCGTCATGCAGTAAGTTTGCTGTTGTATGTTTTTTGGACATTGATCTCATAACCGTTTCATGTAAAGACTGAGAAAACAAGATAAAATTTCACCATATTTTTCAAAACTATATACATCTTTCGATTACTAGGTCAGATGTGAATAATTGCCAGTCCAAACCTATGAATTTGTGTGAAATTACTTTGCCGAACTACAATATCTAGCATGTGCATTGCACTGCGCTGGTTAAGTTTTTATTCAAATAATCACACATGACAGTGAGGGCAATATATCACGATTTGTGGCCTGCCTAAGGGATGGTGATCCTAGCCGAAGTATTGATGATGCCCTTACCGTAGTCGAGGGTATCAAAAATATTTCAGTTTTGACCCGTTCACTTCATTTATGCACTCGCTATCGCTCGTGCATATATTTCGCGAACTGGTCAAAATCTCGTGGTATACCATCGCTGGGTGGGGTTTATTGCTTAAACATATTTTTTGTTTACACTGTAAGCGTCGGCCGTAGAACCGTAGCACTATAATGGTTGGTTTAAACTCGGGTCGTGGACATACCTTTTGCATTTATATCAATCAATCGCTGATTCTATGCTTCATATAATATTCATTTCATTTTTCCCTTGTCACGATCAATTTTGCACACTGACTTTCAACCTTTGGTTAAAGAGGCAGGTTTTTAACCGATATTATCGTCTAATTTCTAAGTTAGAGTCCAATATTAGAAGGATGCTTTAAAGGTATACAGTCACCTGTAATCTAAATTTGCCCATATATGGTCAAAGGGGCGTTCCTTGGTTTTTAAAATGCCCATGGGAGGGCGCTGTTTTTAACAAAAGCGATTTTCTCTGTTCATGGTAACTGTGGCAAAATTGGTACAGGTAACAGTACACCTTTAATGATGTAATTGAATGTTCCACAAGCTAACTGATGTCATTTCTGATGTTATTGGCAGTCTGTCTTTGTCCCGCAAATCGATTTGAGGAGATGTGGGTCATACTCAGAGGGACTCATTTCTAGTGGCTGCAGCATATAAGCACGACGTTGAGTAAAACGTTGTGTCGCTACGCAATTGTTACCGCAAAGAAACCAGTGGGAGGGCGGAGTGATGATTGCTACCTTTTACAAAAATGCTCACAAACCGGAAATAGGGCTCGAGAGTAAGAGAGGCGTCGGCGACACGATCGTCGACGTTACCATAGTAACGGAATCTCACATTCATTGAAATGGGCGAGTGCCATCTCCACAATAAATTCACTTTATTGAACTGAGTTCTTAATGAAAAGAAACGAAATTTAAATACAGTTAGGTTCAAAATATTATTGTTCTATAGGAGAATAAACTGTAGAGTGGGTCGCGATAGAATCCCCAACGCATTTGCCCTTAACATTTTATTTATTTATTTATTTTATTTAATTAACTTATTTATTTTTTGTATTTACACTTTCATAGAGCGGCTGAATTACTGGTAAGGTAATTTTCATCGGGGCTCATATATACATGAAGAAAGGAAAGAAATTTAATGCAAAGTGTTTTGTACAAAAATTGCCATTTATGTGTAACTTTTTTTGACAAATTAAACAGAAAATCTATACCTGCCTTAGCTGGTCTGACATAGCGAACTGTGCACATCAGTGAGTGGTCAAGTAAATTTGGTGTTTGAATTTATTGTTTACGCGATGCATGGCGGTCCTACTACTGTATATACTAGCAATAACAGTTAATTCTATTTTATTCTTTATTTTTTATTTTTTATTCTTCATTCTTTATTTCTAATCTTTACAAAACCTCTGGCGCGACACCAAGGGCTGAGCCCCGCATAATATTACGCATATGATTCGCAATTATCAAATTTGACACATTGAAGAAATGCCTCTGCTCATTACATCATTAAACATCTCTAATGCATTTACCCTTTATCAACAGTGTCTAATCATCTGCATACATATGCAAAGTAAATGAGTCAACGAATAAAGACATGTCATTTATAATAATCACAAATAATGGTGGGCCTAAAATTGAACCCTGAAGCGCCAACTGTGACATAATATTTAACAGAAAGAGTACCCATATAGTCAACTACTTGTTGGCGATTTGTTAAATTAGAACGAAACCAGTAATTGGTTCAGTCAGACAAACCGTAAATACATAACTTTGTCACTAAAATTTCATGATCAATAAGATTAAAGGCCTTTGACAAATCCAACAAAAGTACGCAATTCAGAAAACCATTGTCAACATTTTTCAAAATTTCATCAGTCAAACGGATTAAAGCCGTCCATTAAAAAGTATTTCAAACCTGTTCAATACTTCAAAATACAGATCTATTAATGGACTAGACCAGTTGCGCTAGTTAATGTCTTTCAAATAACATTTTCATTTTGTGCTGTAACTAACATTTTGCGCCCAATTTCAAAACCAGACAGTAACCGTACGGACAAAGCTCGTCTGCTCGACCAATTGGACATGTCAATGGTTGTGGGTGATTAATGATACCAACAACTCTAAAATCGACATTCATGACAACGAATGTTCAAATTTATGCTAAATCATGGAAGCCTTGGAAAGATTTTCCACAGACATTGAATAATAACATACATGATTAATAATCTAGGCATATATCACCTTATTTATTCATGTGTGTTTGTTATGTCATTATCGTAGTGCATATATATGCCATTGCAAGCAAAGTTACATGATTCATGTATTTCTCTATGTTGTTTAGTATTCGCCCGTATTAACCTTAAAATAGACTAAAAATTGCCTAGACCTGTCCGCCTTATTATTCATCCCATTTTAATCGCCAGTTTATTACATTATATTTAGGCCAAAAACGTAAATGTTTCTCGTTCATGGGTGCATTCAGAAATGATGCGATCATGCCAATTTCTTTTTCCCCTTTTTATGGGGGGGGGGGGCGGATAAGCCATCCCCCTCCTCTTTGGGGGAATTCAAATATGACCGTAATAAAGCAAAATGGCTGCCACTGAAGGAAACAAACCTGAGGAACGTTTCAGGACAATTATTGAACATATCAACTGAAAAATTTTTTATTGAATCATGTTATCATTTTTCATGATTTTCTTTTCTCAAAACGTGTTTTCTCATGACGCGCGCGATAACGGGAAGCGAAATACTTTTTCTCGGTGCTTTTATATGCTGATCTATTTTGCATACTTTATCTCGGAAAAACCGAAAGCATTGAGATGCACCTACCCAATCCCTAACGACCGAATTCTCATCCCCTCTATTCTTTTCAACTTGGTGTTACTTTTCCACAATTTCAAGAGCAATTCTTTCCTCTGAGTTGGCATAAATATATATATATATATATATATATATATATATATATATATATATATATATATATATATATATATATAATACAAAATAGCTGACAATAATTAAGTCTTCAGTCAGTCGCATACACATATTATATATATACATTATATATATATATATATATATATATATATATATATATATATATATATATATATATATATATAACGAAGTATGCGGTTCGACTTGTCCTTAAAAGTGCTCATTACAAAAGTAGAGCGAGATATATAAGGGTTGCTGGAGAATTGATTTTACAATTTCATCTCTACAACGTTGTTTCGTGAGTCGCGAGACTCACTCACCAGGAGACTAGACTGTCATCAGGAGACCAGTCTAGTCTCCTGATGAGTGAGTCTTGCAACTCACGATACAAAGTTGTAGAGATGAAATTGTAAAATCAATTCTCCAGCAACCCATATATATATATATATATATATTATATATATATATATATATATATATATATATATATATATATATATATATATATATATATATATATATATATATATATATATATGGGGTAAATAATTTTCCATGTGTGTCACTTAAGCTGCGATACAAACCATTCTTTCTATGTGACCTGGGCCTGGACCCTGAATACCAGTGACATGCTGAGAGCTTTATCCGCGTACATACAAGCTGTTGCAAACGTATAACATATTTCCTAATTGTAATGTCATTAGAATCGTTCTCAGACAATTAAGCGAAGTGATTGTCGAAGTTGTCAAATACATGTACATATCATTTGTGATAACGAGCATAATCATTGCATAATCATTCTCTCCATATGGTGTCTCTAAATCTAAACAAATTTATCAAGCTTAGACAACTTCAGGAGCAGATCAAATAACTGATAAAGCAGGACACTGTCCTTCGTAACCGTAGAGAAGCATTTCTGATGCGTCATTAGCGTGTTGTCAATTTCTTTATCCTTTTGTTTGCTCCGATGTTTACTTAAATTACAGTAATGGAAGACCAGACGCTGTGCATTATTGATGATTTCACAACACGCATAGAAATGAACAAACTAGAAAGCCTCTTATGTACAGTATATAGATAAGACAGATAATTTTATAAAAACATAGACATGTGTAGACTTCTATGTGATAGATATATATCTATGTGTATATGTACACATATACTTGCATACATTCATACATGCATGCATGCATGCATATATGCACACACGCATACACATACATAGATACATAGATAGATACATAGATACATAGATACATACATATATAGATACATAGATACATACATAGATACATAGATACATACATAGATACATACATAGATACTAGATGCATAGATACATACATAGATACATACATAGATACATACGTAGATACATACATACATACATGTACATACATACCTACCTACCTACTACCTACCTACCTACCTACCTACCTACCTATCTACCTACCTACCTACCTACCTACCTACCTACCTACCTACCTACTACATACATACATACATACATACATACATACATACATACATACATACATACATACATACATACATACATACATACATACATACATACATACATACATACATACATACATACATACATGGAATATGAAAGGAGGCTTGATGTGACACAAAATTCAAATGTGAATGAATTCAAATATTCAAATACTGAGAAGAAAAAAAGATATCGAAACGATGTACGTCAACTGGTTCACACTGAGTAGGTAACTAACGTGTTCGTCATTCGATGATGCAGGGAGAGCACTTTTTCTTACCTTAAGGGAGGTATGTTTGACAGCTGTAGATGTAAGTCGTTCTCTGAACAGACCTCTCAGTGATATGCTGTCGTCTTTCATTTACACATCGACTATATGGGTGGTCTTAGTGAAGCATTTGAAATGCATTGAGATTGGCCCTTTTGTCGACGCATGCGCAAACACTTTTAACTATATTCAACAAGTCATTCTTGATGATAAAGTCCTCACTTGTTAATTGGTAATTTGATTACAAGTCCTTGGAGAGCATGGACAGAGTTCATTAATTGGGTCTGTGATTAACAATACCGCGATACAGATAAGGCTTAACGGCCGAGAATGAGTTCCGTTGTGGTGAAAACGTAAAACCAATCTGGGCTGCCACACTAATTACAAAATGTCATTAAATGAGTCAATTGGTAATTAAATCACAGGACGTTGTGACACATTTATTCAGATTATCACTATTAGCACCTTTCATTCTGGACTTCGGGGCATTCATCCTATAAACAAAAATTCTTAATGTATTTAAATTAACAATTAATTTAAACGTCGCGACTAAGTGTCACTGAATTATATTAGATCACGGCGAGATCAACATCTATGCCTCGTTTCATCAAATTTGATGTAGTATTTCTGGTCATATTACTCTAATCAGGAAAGTCATTAATTATGCGAATTAAAAATTTATAAACATGGCACTGATAAATGTCTTTATTCACTGTTAAAGCAATGTAAGCTCAACACCTGTACCAAGTTTCATGAAATTTGATTAACCATTTCTTGGCATATCAGAATTAATTAGAAAATTCATTGAATATGTAAATTACCAGAAAATTGACATGATATTGCTACATATCTTTGCACACCATTGCACCATTGGAGGATAAACATCTGTACAATGTTTCATCAAATTTGATAGAACACTTCTAGACATATTACACTAATTATGAAAGTTCATAAAATATGCAAATAAGCAATTAATTGACATGATGCTTCTTAATGTCTTCACTCACTATTACAGTACAGTGAGATTATCATACTGCTACATATCATTTCACGTCATTACACTACTGGAAGATTTACATCCGCACCATGTTTCATCAAATTTGATGCAACATTTCTAGACATATCATACCAATTATGAAGTTTCATCAAATATACAAACTAGCAATTAATTGACATGACACTTCTTAATGTCTATACGTAGTATTACAGTACTCAGAAATCAACATCTGTAGCACGTTTCATTAAATTTGATGCAGCATATCTGGACATATCACTCCTTGTCTGGAAATTGGCAGTGGATCAAACGGGTAGCACATTGACGGCATGGCGTGTTGGTAAATAACGCGTGGGTAGCTTTCTGCGCACGTGGCAACGATAGCATCCACGGCGTTCTGTTTGCATCAAAAGGACGCATCGATGGTTCTCAGTACAGTGTTTTCCTTGATAACATCAGTCTGGAAACAGGTATCCAAATTACGGAACAGAGTTGCTAATAAATCACGTCATAGATTGTTTGGGATGAAAAAAAATATTATTGAATTTGGCGAAAGCGACGCGATGACACCGGGTTATTTATTGTCTCGGTTTATAATTACTTTCATGCAAATTACTCACTACCCTGAAAAAATAGTCCTTCTGACAATTAGCAAAAGCGATGCAATGACAGCATTCTATTTATTGTCTCGGCTTTCCTACCATTACTTTTATGCAAATTACTCTATTCACTTTTCAGAATTTTGTTTGAGTATGAAAGGAACTCTGTTCAACGTAGCTATTTCAGCCTGCCGTTGATTGTACTGGTACGTTACACAATTTAATACCCTTTTTCTGGATTTTTTGGTACGAAAGACAGTCAGGTCAATCTAGCTATGCCACTCTGCCGTTCATAGTACTGGTACAACATCCAATAGGATATTTATTGTCCTCGATACAGCTAATAGAGAGCGTGGCATGTTTCACCAACATCCATTACTATGGTTAGGACTTTTAGCTGAACTCAAAGTGACGTATAGGGGCACGACGCGCAGGTCTCTGATCGAGCGACGACGGCTAAGACAAGCTAGTTCAACAAACATTGTTCAACTGGCAGCCAATAAAGTCCAGACAACATCTATGTGATATAAGCAACTCCTACGTCTTTGTAATAATACGAGCATCGAGTGTTCTGTATAATTTTCGACTTTATGATCCTTCACTTTTGAACTCCATACAGCAGCCCATTACCAAAGTCAAGCAATCACGATTTCAAGGCATGTACAAAGGCGTTCAGTGGTTGACTGATTTAAGTATTTTCTGATTTTACTGATATTGTGTATGTGGTAATTGGTCGACTGACAGGTAAACTTGATTTGCTCATCAATGCTAATTTGACTTCCCAGTACTCTCCAAGGTCCCTGACGGAAGTCGTTGGTACGATATTGCAGCCATTTATATGCAAATTAGATGTATTGACTTTTGACAGATTTTGCCGAGATCCGGTAAAGATCAGTTCTGTTTTTCTTTATAGTAGATTTGATGTCATCCAGTCGTGAATATCTGTTATTGCCTTTCCCATTTGCTCAATGTTATTTTGCACGTATTCGGTATCGAAACATATGATATGGCTGTCAACATTAACAGTGTACAAGTCAAAGATCAGATTATGCCGGCGTATGATGACACTTTCCGAGTGGTGAAGTGTAAATTTGGTATAAAAGATGGCCGTGTACAGATCCTTATCAAACTCAAAACATGAGTTTGTTGGGCTTGGACACGGAACCATATAGGTTGCCTGACTGATGATTGTTGCAATTTCATGTAAATTTTCAACAACTCAAAGTTATTTTTAAAACGTCCAAGCCAGCGTTTAAAATGGCGAGCTGCGCTGAGTAGATAGATAAATAGATAGATAGATAGATAGATAGATAGATAGATAGATAGATAGATAGATAGATAGATAGATAGATAGATACACACATACGCACATGCATGCATACATGCATACATGCATACATGCATACATACATACATACATACATACATACATACATACCTACCTACCTACCTACCTACCTACCTACCTACCTACCTACCTACCTACCTACCTACCTACCTACCTACCTACCTACCCACACACACACACACACACACACACACACACACACACCTACCTACCTACCTACCTACCTACCTACCTACCTACCTACATACATACATACATACATACATACATACATACATACATACATACATACATACATACATACATACATACATACATACATACATACATACATACATACATACATACATACATACATACATACATACATACCTACCTACCTACCTACCTACCTACCTACCTACCTACCTACCTACCTACCTACCTACCTACCTACCTACCTACCTACATACATACATACATACATACATACCTACCTACCTACCTACCTACCTACCTACCTACCTACCTACCTACCTACCTACCTACCTACATACTACATACCTACCTACATACATACATACATACATACACACATACATACATACATACATACATACATACATACATACATACATACATACATACATACATACATACATACATACATACATACATACATACATACATACATACATACATACATGGAATATGTATGGAGGCTTAATATGACACAAAACTATGATTCTAATATTACGTAGAGCAATTTCATTCATAAAGACGGTGAAAGTCTTTCAACACCAAGAGCTTTAAAATGAACACACGAAAGTGGAAGATCAGAAAAGAATTGTATAAAGAGTCTTAGAGCCCGAATATCTGTCCCCGATGTGCATTCTCTTTAAAGTGCAGTGAGGAAAAACAGCGCAACTTCAAATCCTTGTCCGTAAAATGGTAGTGGACCAAAACGGCAGCACATGGATGATATTGGCATGTTGGTAAATAACGCGTGCGTAGCTTTCTGAGCACGTGACAACGGCAGAATCCGGGGCGCTCTGTTTGCATTAAAAGGACGCATCACCGATTTTCAGGACAGCGTTTTCCTTTTTAACATCAGACTTAAAGATTACGATTACTTTTATTCAAATTACTCTCTACCCTTTCCCGGGAAAACGAGTCCCCCTGACAGTTGGTGAAAACGATGAAACAACAGCATTTTATTTATTTCCTCGGCTGTCATACAGTTACTTTTATGCATATTACTCTTTTCACTTTTCAGAATTTTGTTTGAGTGAAATGAACTCAGCTGAACCTATAGCTATTTTATACTGGTACGTTACACAATTACAATTCATTTTTCTGGATTTTTGAGTACGACAGCCAGTCAGCTCAATCCAGCTACGCCAGTCTGCCATTCATAGTACTGGTACAATATCCAATACCATATTTATTGTCCTCGATACACACGAATAGACAGCGTGGCATGTTTCACCAAAATCAGTCACTATGGTGAGAACTTTTAGCTGAACTCACAGTGACGTATATGGGCACGACGCGCTAGTCTCTGATCGATCGACGACGGCTAAGACAACCTAGTTCAACAAACATTGTTCAACTGGCAGCCAATGAAGTAGAGACAACACAGTATGTGATGTAATCAACTCCTACGTCTTTGTAATAATACGAGCATCGAGTGTTCTGTCTAATTTTCGACTTCATGATCCTTGTCTTTGGAGCCCTATACAACAGATAAAGTCAAGCTTTGGGTTATCAAGGCATGTACAAGGCGTTCAGTGTTTGACCGATTTGAGTTTTTTCCTGATTTTACTGATATTGCGTATGTGGTAATTGACCGACTGACATGTGACCTTGATTTGGTCATTAAGGTAGAACGCACCTCGGGGACAGATATTCGGACTCTCAAACTTTTACAATTCTCTTCTGATATACTACATGTTGGGGTTCATTTTAAAGCTCTTGGTGAAAGAAAACTTTTAGCGGCTTAGTTTTTCGAAATTCGAAATTTCTTATTTTTCTCTATAGAGTTAACACGGGGATGGCGGCCCTTTGAATTTCTAATATCGGTAAATCTTGGGTAATTTGTTTCTCTAGTACCAAAATTTGCACGGTGACCCCTATTTTTATTCTTGATTTTGAAAGAGGATGATTGAAAGATTCCTTGAGGAAAGTAAGAGCAAAGTTTAAGTCTTTCACTTTCGAGGTGCATACTACCTTAATATTCGTCCGACTATCCAGTAGTGCTCCAAAGTATCTAAGGGAAGTTATAGGTACAATTTTGTAGCTATTTATATGCAAATTAGATGTATTGATTGTAATATTGGTAATCAAAACGGTTGGTTTAGACTTACTTATACACGTTTATAGTCTAGCGATCGCAAATTCCATCTCATAACAGGGCAACATGGCTATCTATTTCAACTATTTTGGTTATTTTTGTTTTACGAGACTGAGGTTATTTGTGTTGCTTTTCTTTCTGAAACACGTTGAATTGGTTTATCATTGTAGCTGTACTCACAATCTAGGACTAAGGTATACAGATAATATTTAGATATCCTCTAAATATATTTTTTATTTATTTTCATTCATTCATTCATTCATTTGTTTATTTATTTATTTATTTATTAAGATTATCAACACCAGTATGATATTGGGGCATGTATCTAGTCGCAGTTTTCTGATTCGTTCAAGTTTGACTAGATTTCGTCTAGAATGTGCCGTCCAAACAACACTCCCACACTCAAGGTGGCTATGAATTAGTGAACAATAAAGAGCTCTCATAGTTTTTGTTTGTAACTGCAAGTACTCTTCACCATAATGTCTGGCATGTATCAGCCAAATGTAAGTGAAAATGCTACAACGTTTAAAGGCTTTTTTCTCTGATATTTTTTCCGCAGGTTGGTAATTTCATGGAAGTTGCAATTAAAAAACTAATGGTGCATGTATGATCAACGTCACTAGCATAATGCACTAAATTTGGTGGACCATCTAAAAGGGAGGTATAAGCAAAATTTAACGAGTTCATTAAATATGAAAGTTGGAAATTTGAAATTATTTAAAGGTATATTGTCACCTGTTCAAATTTTGCCACAGTTACCATGGAAGGATAAAATCTAACCAATCAAAGATTTTAAGCGGATTGCCGCTTTTTGAAAACAGCGCCCTCACATGGGCGATTTGAATACCAAGGAACGCCCCTTTGACCATATATGGGCATATTCAGATGACAGGTGACTGTATACCTTTAACCTCAAAAAGTAGTCATCTAATATATCTGGTATATGCAAAAAAGCAATCAGGTATTTTTGTATGGTGATTTTCTCAGGAGACAAGACAGCTAGTTGGAGAAGACCCTAACCAAGTTGTTAGAAAGAGTGGAATTATTTGAATAATTAAATAGTATACGGACTGAGATTTTGTGTATCTGGCTACTTGTTAAATGAAAATGATACAAATTTCCTTTGATAAACATCTGCAACAATATTCATAAGATCTGATGCTGTCATTCTGAAAATCTCCGATTTTTAAACAAATTATTCAATATGCATACTACATCAACAAATGATTCGCAAGTTCTTGCCGTTACCAAACAAAATCGATGCACCGAATTTGATTCTTATCCCATGTTCCGCTCTAAAGATATCACCCAGATTGACACAGACAGACCGGAATCGGTGAGACAATAGCTCACCCGTGTAAATACGTGAGCTACAGTAAAATGTCATGTAAATATATGGAATTTCCCGCGATTCGCAGTAAAGCGGGAAATTATTGTCTTGTTAAGATGTCACATGCCAGTGCGGGGCCAATCAAGTGATTGGAATGCTGTTCAGTACAGGTGTTGTATTGTTGTTGTGGTGTATTTATAAAGTTTTGAGAGCTATGTGATTTCAGTCTAGCAGTGCTTCTCTCCGTGCATGTTTAGTTTTCTCCCGTTTTTTCGCTCTCCATGCGTTCAGATGGCTCACCAGCAGTCAGGTTTTTCTATAGATATGCAATCCTTGAAGAGCGTGGTGCAAGGGCAAGTGCAGGAGGCAGTAGCTAAGAACAGTGATAAGCTTTTGGCGAATTTGGAGAATCTTGTGTCAAGCAGAATGCAAGGGCTGAAGGACGATATCACAGCCAGCCAACGACAATTTTCACAGTCACAAATTAATGCTATCAAAGAGATGAAGTACACAGAAATGTCAGTTTTTAAGAAGAAAGGGTGTGAGGCGCAGTTTAAGTTTAACCAGAAGGTGGCGGACCATATGTCAGAAGCGCACACGCAGCTCCATTCCATTTCGCAGCAAGTAAATCCCCAAGTTACAACTGCTAAAGAGCACATCGCAAAAGATCTAAATTAGAAGAAGCAATCAAATCAGCAAGTGACGATGGGAAGTTTTTGACTCATCCTGACTTATTGAATCTGGCAAAGAAAATGCCGTTACATCTTGTATCATCAAGAAGTGATAACACCGTGAAGAAATATTTTGGTTATTTCAGAAAATGGCAGGACTTAATTCAAGACAAAGGAGAACGAGCTCTTCCGGCAAATGCGGTCCATGTAGCTTTATTCATCACCCATCTCATCGAGCAGAACAGTTCGGCTAATGTCATTTCAAGTTACATTTACGCCATCAAGTGGGCTCATGAAACCAGCGGATTTTCAGATCCAACAATTCATCCTTTTGTTCAAAGTTCAGCAGAAAGTGCCAAGAGACATTGTTCAGTCGGTAAATCTAAGAAGGATCCCGTAACAACCAGCATGTTACAAACACTTTGTTCCAATTTTCAATTTTGCACAGACTTGTTAATTTTACGTGATCTTACAATGATTCTTTTTTTGTTTTTCTGGTTTTCTCAGATATGATGAGTTAGCAATATAAGATGTTGTGATGTAACCGTCAATTCAGACCATTTGAATCTGTATGTTTGTCACAGTAAAACAGATCAGTATCGTCAAGGTAATGAGTTGGTTATTTAAAAGCTTGTTTCCATTGCATGTCCTTATAGTATGTTTTTGAGATACTCTGCTGTAGCAGGTATTGATTTGAAATCTTCAGATTTCTGTTTAAGCCGATTTATAGATCAAGAAACACTTGTAAGTTGTGTCTGGTAACAAAAAGTTAAGTTACAGTAGGGCGAGAATTGCGATCGTTTCACGCTTAAATGAAGTAGGCATAGATGGTAAATCTTTTGGGCTGCATTCCTTACGATCTGGTGGAGCGACCGCTGCAGCAAATGCAGGAGTAGGGGATCGTTGTTGGAAGCGCCATGGTCGTTGGAAGTCCGAATCGGCTAAGGATGGTTATGTTGAAGATTCTCTAGCAAAAAGGCTAGAGGTTTCAAAAAGTTTGGGTTTGTAAACCATAGTGGCGCATTTGCCCGTTCTTTAGTTTGTCTAGTAAGGAAGCACCGCATCACCCATAGTATGTGTGTAGTTTGGTGTTTCTTATTTGCATAAGAGTCTGGATAAGACATGGAATTTCCCGCGATTCGCAGTAAAGCGGGAAATTATTGTCTTGTTAAGATGTCACATGCCAGTGCGGGGCCAATCAAGTGATTGGAATGCTGTTCAGTACAGGTGTTGTATTGTTGTTGTGGTGTATTTATAAAGTTTTGAGAGCTATGTGATTTCAGTCTAGCAGTGCTTCTCTCCGTGCATGTTTAGTGTAGTTATAAACGACATTGACTTTGTAAGGTTTATTTTTTTCCTACTGTAGTATTGAATTTTCTCATTTTGTTTAATTTTTTTCCCCGTTATGTCAATTTTTCCATTAGGATCTTAGTCCTATTTTCCAAGATGATACCCGACATCTGTTGCGAGCATATGTAGCATAGTATTCGGGTACAGGTTTCCAGAGTTTTTCCTAATTTTTGTATTCAGGGTTTTCTCTCTGGTTTTTCTGGACGGCTACATGCTCTTTTTGTAGTTCACAAGTGGTTTTTCGACATCGTAGTTTGTTATTGAGCGTTTTGCTTGGTTTCCTTGTTTGGTCTTCCGTTTTCTTGTTTCTTTATTTAAGTCCTGTTTTTTCAATAAACGCGGGAGCTTTGCAGTCAGTAAGGAAGCACCGCATCACCCATAGTATGTGTGTAGTTTGGCGTTCTTATTTGCATAAGAGTCTGGATAAGACTATTAGGATACTGTCAAACTGGACAGTTCCTTGACAGAATATTGAGGGCGCTGTTGAACACTTTCCTGAAGCTCTTCTGCTCGAGGTGGCGCTCTCAGCCTTCATGACGGCCGACCTGTGAATCAAGCGCTTCATTCTCCTATGGAGGACCTTAGCTTGGCCAAATTGACAGGTAGGCGGGGACAGAAATTCGCCTTAAATGTACTTCCTATGGGAGCATATGACACATGATGGACCTCCTCTGTGAAAAATCTCCTTTGCAATCACTCTGAACTCTCAGCAGATGTGCATATCGAAGTTGTGACGTATTCGAAACTTGAAAGCAAATTATTTGTTACACAGCAATTAATTAAGCTGATCGCCAGTACAACTGATAAACATTGCAGTCGACTTGCTCAACATGCATGGCCTCTGTATTCAGTCAATACCATCCGTTCTCCGTGTCGTACTTTGTCACATCGTCCGATTTGCACAGCTTGGTTAGGTTCTTTGCTAACAAAACTGCCTTTATCAATAATTTCATTACATTCTGTTCCGAAGAGATGTGCGTTTGTGAAATTTTTTTTATGAACGCGTCCTTGGTCACTCAGGCTGTATTTTCAGGACAAATAGAATACATAACGAACTTCGCGCTACGTTGTTACCCTGGAGATCAATATACAGCTTAGTAAATGTCTTCGGGGTTGTTGAGGTTACAATATATGCATCAATAGACGCGAACTTTGAAAATGCAGCAAATTAGTTTGAGTTTCTCTTCCCGAACTAAAACAATTCGAGGAAACTCAAAGCTCCGACGACGCCGCTGACGATTCAGAGTGATATCATGAACACTAACAAACGGTCTTTTCAGGGACCAGATATTTCCATCAGAGATCTATCATTTTATTAGTATATGTTCTAGCATGAGGAAGAAGATAAAAATTAGGGACCGAGGGCAATTTTTAAATCACTGTATGAAGGCAATTTCACGTTGAGTAAAATAAAACATGATACAAAATGATACGCTTACACTGTCTGAGTTATCTCAGAAATCAAAAGATTGTTGGCCAGATTGATATGTCGGCTGCGCGCCTAAACCCGACTAAGTTGATGACTAACTCCAAGTTCTTATGTTGTCGTGGAGCTAGATCTTCAAACTCATGACATCAATCAGATTAAAATCAGATTGTAAAAATTCAATCTTTGCTTGTTATTTATTTATTTATTTATTTATTTATTTATTATTTATTTATTTATTTAGGTAGACCAACGGACATAAAGCCATTTACAGGCACCAAAAAATAAAACTTAACATATAAAAAAAGAAAACTACTTTGTTGTTCTCGTCAGTTGTAAGCTGACGAGGACAGCCAAGAACCAGGAAAGGAGGAAACGGCGACATCTCTACATCTGATTTTAATAAGGTTAAGTCACAGACAAAGCAGACTGGAAACGCAATAATGCCTTCTGTTCCATGGTCGTCTCGGTAGACTATTGGCTTTTCATATTAAAATGAGCTTCAAAGGTGTTAAACTTTTTGGAGGCTTTGTTTGTGGTTGATAATTACACGAGATTATGCGAAAAATACGACGAGATGGCATCGTACTGCCAGTCGCGTAGCAACCATAGTTACTTTGTGAGCTCTCAGGCCAGAAACACTGCTTCACGCCAATCAAAACATAACACGCCAGCAGTTTCATAAACATGTCCTTCCTTGACGCACGTGTAAAAGACGGTATGACTGATCGTAAACCATTGAGTAAAACCAGACAGTATCGATAAAAGACTTTCAAATTTGGTTCAAACACACTCGTTATATATTCATAAAAATATGAGAGGAATTTTTAAAACGGTAAAACTCACTTTCCTGAAGCTCAAAACACTCCCGTTTTCGCCAGCACGTCAATTCCGCTCAGCACCACACGACAACAACAACACAAACTTTGCCGAACATACTTTCGCTTAACAATTGGCGAAAATCCGAAAATTACCGAAGGATTCATGGTCGGCACTCTTCGGAAAAGAGAGGCGAGAGCAACCTGAGGCGAGGCGAACATGGATGGGTTACGTAACCGCTTCACGCCTTAAACAATACCCGTTGCCACTCTATCTATGTTTCTCTGTGGTTAAAGCCCCCACTCAATTATCAGATTTATCTAACATAAATATTATGTACTTGATGAAAAATTCAATGGAAAACAAAAGAATGACAAACTGTTAATGGGCTGTTGACACATTCGCTAATGCGAGAACCCGGGATTGAGAAGGGCGCCTTTAAGTACACTCGTCGACGTAGCAATGCCCTTTCAAGTTGTTGCTATCATTGGGCGCCAATCGATAGTAAGTAGCCGTAATACGTATATCATTAGTGACTCAGACCAAACGAAAATATGTTTGTTTCCGGTTTACGGAGGAATTAATTGTAATTTGTGTTTTTGTTTGCTCAGACACCCCTAAAATGGAGTAAAATTTAGATAATTTGCCGCAAACGCGCATATTTTTTTGCCTTATCACGCCCTGAGGGTGGGGGCAAACAGTTTGATTCTCTGAATTATGCCATGTCATTATTAAAGGTAATATGCGCCTCGAAAGTGGAAGACTGAAACTTTTGCTCAAACTTTCCTCGAGAAATATTCCAACTATTCTCTTTTGAAATCAAGAATAAAAATCTTGGCTCATCATGCAAATTTTTGTAGGCCTACTAGAGAAACAAATAACCCAAGATTTACCGATATTTGAAATTCGAAATGGCCGCCATCCCTGTGTTTACTCGATGGAGAAAAAATAACATCGCACGTTCCGTCAGTAAACTAAAAGACGATTTTCCCCCTTGATAGGAGATCAACGATAGTATTAACTTTATGAGCATTTCCTGAGGGATAAAAGAGTGGCAATTGTGTTATAGCTGTCGGACTTGACAGAGGCCATATCGCGAACATAGATTTTCAGTGATAATATCGCTGTGAATATGTAGAGGTCATTGCAAACACAGAACACTAGGGATGACTCCACGGAAGTATAAACTGTGCACAGGTGACTGTGTACACAGGTACATGTGACAGTGGTGACCCTAAGAGTGAATTCTAAATGTTGTTCAAGGAGGGGTTGAGGTGATGTGCTGCGTCTTGCATGCATTTAGCCAACTGGTTGGCTGAAATTCATTTTCCTAGTCGGAATTTTCCCAATGACCAAGTAGAGAATAGTCCTGGTTTCAGACTCCTTGAGTTGTTGTAAATAATGACAAGTTATCAACCCAAGAGGGGTTTCATTTGAACGTTATTTCGTTATTAGAGGGTTACAATGAGAGTGCATTTTGGTGAAAGTGCTAACAAGAACTGGCTTTCGTTGACTTTGTGTGCATTCAAAAGTCCTACCAGCGATCTTGCAGGACAAACAACCGCGATGAAACACGGAGGGTATCCTGTTTGATATTTCTGTTGTCAGACAAGTCTACAATAGGGAGGGACTGATTTCAGAAATTAATAAAGTAGTACATCAGACCTGGGATCGAAAAGGATACTTTCAAACTCACTTCTTCAAAAAATACACACATTTATTTCAAGTATAAGTTGCCCGACTGATATTTCAGTATATATCACTTCATTTACACCATACAAGTCTGACAGGTAAAGTCATATTGAATTTTATCATCTATACGGTACTATTTGAGCACTGAGATTGATTACTGCGTTTAATTTAACGTGCTTATCGTTTCCAGGCCATTAGGGAGCCTTCAGTAATTACAGGGGGGGTGGGCCGGTGGAATTGGGGGGAGGGTCACTTTTTAGAAAACAGTTCAAGGGGGAGGGTCACTTTTTATAAACCTATCTTGGGGGGAGGGTCACTTTTGACAGAAGCTGATATTATGGCCAAAACTTTGTCTGTGTGATATTTCCTGAATAGGAAATCACCAACAAAATACGCACACACTTATTGACCCCTATGCATAGTGAATCGACATTTTGGTGAAATTCCAAAATCAAATTTCTTGCACAACCATGGACTTGTAACAACTCTAGTCTAATCAAGAACATAATCTTAATAATCAAGCATACATAAATGCACAGATTTATCTAATTTTGTCATGAAAAAAAAATATTCATAGTTTCATCATAGACCCCAATGCATAGTGAATCGACATTTTGGTGAAATTCCAAAATCAAATTTCTTGCACAACCATGGACTTGTAACCACTCTAGTCTTATCAAGAACAATAATGTGAATAATTAAGCATGCATAAATGCACAGATTTATCTAATTTTGTCATGAAAAAAAATTATTCATAGTTTCATCATAGACCCCAATGCATAGTGTATGGACATTTTGGTGAAATTCCGAAATCATATTTCTTGCACAACCATAGACTTGTAACCACTGTAGTCTAATCAAGAACAATAATCTAAATAATCAAGCATGCATAAATGCACAGATTTATCTAATTTTGTACTGAAAAAAATTATTCATAGTTTCATCATAGACCCCAATGCATAGTGTATTGAATGACATTTTGGTGAAATTCCAAAATCAAATTTCTTACACAACCATAGACTTGTAACCACTCTAGTCTAATCAAGAAAATTAATATCAATAATTAAGAGTACACAAATGCAAAGATTTACCTATTTTTGTATTGGAAAAAACTATTCATAATTTCATCATAAACACCATGGATAGTGAACCAACTTTTTAGATGAAATTCAGAAATCAATTTCTTGTACACAAATGTTCATTTTACTTCCCTATTCAAGCAAAGTACATTTAAATACATTATCAAACATATATAAAATACAGATATAGCATGTTTTGTTGGGGTAAATTGTCAATAATTTGCCTGATAGACTCCTTGTATTATGATTTGATATTTTTGGATGAAGCACTAAATCAGCTACATCTTGCCTTCTTATAGTTGCACAAAATATGGTGACCCTCCCTTAAATGTATGAAATACCATATCTCTTCAAAAATTCTTGCGTGATAAATTGCGACTGTCCCTCCAAAAACACCAGCCCTCCCCTCTGTAATTTGTCCCTAACATAACAATTGAACCAATTGTTATGTAAATTAGCTGATACTGTTTTAGTTATTCCCGGGGAGAATACCGCAGTGGTTGGGGGGGGGGAGGGTCAAGTTTTAGAATGTCGGACAAGGGGAGGGTCACATTTTAGACAGGAGGATTGGGGGAGGGTCACATTTTACGGTACAGGTGTTCGCAAAATTCCCCCGGCCCACCCCCCCTGTAATTACTGAAGGCTCCCTTAGGTCCCGGTCACAACTAGCCTTACGTCCATTGCTACCTACCCGCATGGCGGGTTTTAAGGATTTGAAACTACCATGAGCCATATCAATACGGAATCGTTCCCATTCTGAATGGTTTCTAAAAGCTGCGAGTTTTGGGCTCCTTTTAGGGGAGCAGAATAGCTGATCGTGGAAAACCTTCCCAAGAGAACCAAACATCCCCCCGCAAAAATATAAAATAACAAAAACAGTAAGTGTGGTGGTAGTTCTTGTTGCATGTAGCAATAACGCCTGCACGCATGGCATCAGAGAGGTCGTAAATATAGAACATCTGTCATACCGCCCTCTCAAGGAGCCGACAAATACACATGTCACTCTTAGCTACGCGTCATGGGGTCAATGCGGCCTTCCTGAAGTGCACTCAATGGAAAATACCATACCGTGATTCTAGATTTTACTGTAACTAGTTCATTCATCTCCAAAATTATCGTGGATTCAAACACACACACGAAAAATACACAATATGCGTAATAACTTACCATATCTGAGCTGTCACCTGAAGATGACCCTTGACATTGTCTAGCAATAGCGGAATCGAAAATTTTAAATATCTGACGTTGGAGAAGATGTGTCGATAATTTGTATCCAATATACGATGGCTCGTTTCCTATCACAGCCAAGATCTATGACACATTTTGATCTGTTGTTCCTGTGATCACACATTACACAAACCGTCAGGATAAATTCACCGGGACAGGGCAACGGTGACTGAAATGAGTGCACTCGTGTACATACATGCTGTCACACAACTCCGTCCGTGTGCGGTTTGTACGGGGCGCCGGGGCACAAGTTAATAATCTACAAAGTGGTCAAAATTTGCCGTACACACAAGAGCGCCCTCCCGCGGCCAGTTGTGAAAGCGTATCTCGCCCTTTGAAACCGAAAAAACCTGAGCAAAATATTGTAATTTGCATCAGAGCCCACCGACAAGACGTTATATGAACAAGAAAGAAATTAATATAATAAAATAGAATACAATAACTATAGTCTCTTGGAAACAGTGAGTAGCACATTGACACAATTCAAAAACCAAGCAAAAATAAACAAGCATCAAAGATACGAAAAAGTCCAAGAAGTAAACAAGTGGAGAGCCTTCGTTCATTCAAGCTTGAAAATACACGTAGATGTTGCTTATTTCTAATGTTCAGGCCTGAGCCCGCCGCATGGTCGAATTTCATAATTTTGTTTGCCGCCCGCATGCTGGTAGCTTTTCAGAGAAAATTAAGAAAACAAACACAATGTTAACACTATTACAAATAAAAATATTATTTTTCCAAAGGAAACCAAATAAAAATTTAGATTATATCTGTACACTTGTGTTTTTGTCTGTGTTTGTTTTTTTTCCTATACCTTCTTTACAATAGTCTGAATCGAGTACTGGCTTTTGTATGCCTTGGCAATCAAAAAATTCCTTTGGCAGGTTACCAAGATAACGTTGATGAAATAACAATGCCAAGGTAATTGTAGGGCTCAACGCCTTTTATAGGTTAACTAATGAAAAAATTATTTTCCATATATTTCGAGAATACCCCCGTTTCTAAAAGCGATAATTTTTGACTTGTCTAAATTTACTGACATACACCAGTGTTTGGGAAATAATGCCAATCGGTTGAGTATCCATTGTAGCTTAAGAGGCATGTCTGCAGCATCCGACCACGTCATCTGTGTACATCAGACCACTGGCGCTGCTGAGATCACGACTTACAAAAATCCCATCCCTTCTCATTCAAAGAAACCACATCCAGCGACGGTATACCAGGAGACTTTGACCAGTTCAAGACACATGTGCACGAGCGATAAAGAGTGCATGTATGGAGTGAACTGATCAAAATCGAGTGGTATATCAGTTGCAAATGTGCTTTATTGGCTCTTATATCATAACTCTGACAGTATCAGAATAGAAGTACACAATCTGGCTTCAGAAATGTACGAATTTATGATAAAAAGTATCTGGATTTTGATACGTTGATCCTACCAACAAAACTACACGAACCACAATGGTATCTATACCTAAAGTACAAAAAACTTGGCTGCCCGGTGCTACATTTGTGGGAAGGCCAATCATTAGCGGCTGTTCAATTCCTACTCACAACGTCTCTGAATTCATAGATTACCACATCAAACCGACCGTCACCAAACAAAAAACATACATACGAGACTCAAAAGACTTTATACAGAAAATCGAGACATTCCGAGTTCCGAAGATACAGAAAGTCGAGACATTCCGAGTTCCGAATGATACAATTGTCGTCACCTTTGCGTTGTATCTATGTGCACGAACACTGTGCACCTTGTAATGTAAAGGACACAAAAAAACAAAAAAACACAACTCGTCATCGCTATCGCTATTTTGACTGCATCATCGCCAAAAGAGCATGGGGAATTGTAGAAAACATAGGGCAGAGGTTGTTTAACTTACATCAAGCTCTGAGTAAAAGTTGGCAGAAAATTGAAATGAGTCATAAATTGGAAAAGATGAATCTTGATATTTTGATTGCAAAATAATCTATACTCGAATTTCATTGTATGGAATTACACGAGTCTCAATTGCGAAACTTGGTACATCATGAGCTAGAAATGCGGACAGTAATTTAATTTAGTTGTGACGTCTTTATGTGTATATATTGCTGAAAAAACTAGCGATGCAAATTTTCCATAAGTGATAATAAAAAGGTGTCATACATTAAAAAACAAAAAACAAAAAAAAACACTATGCACTTTTGCTTGTTCTTTGTTGTTCTCGTCAGTTGTAAGCTAAAGAGGACAGCCAAGAACCAGGGAAAGAGGAAACTACATCATCCCTACATCTGGTTTTAATATGGTTAAGTACACTCGCCGACGTAGCAATACCATTTGGTGTTGCTATCATTGGGCGCCAATCTACAGTAAGTAGCCGTAATGCTCCACGTATATCATCAGTGACTCAGACCAAACGGATATATGTGTTTGTTTCCGGCAACATGCCCCGAAAATGCCGGAGGTGTTTATTTTTGTTTTTGTTTTTATTTAATAAGGGTAAAATTTAGAGAATTTACCGTAAACGCGCATATTTGTTTGCCTGTTTATCATGCCCTGAGGGTGGGGGCAAGTTGCTTCGTGCAGGGCAAAAAGTCTTGATTCTGTGGATTATGCCGTAACATTATGGTAATATCCGCCTGCAAAGTGGAAGACATGAACTTGTTCTCAAACTCTTTTTTAAGAAATATTTCATTGCAAAAGAATCGTAAAAGTTTGAGCGTCCGAATATCTGTCCCCGAGGCGCGATCTACCTTAAACAAATGATAAGCTAAATATCGGCATTGAATATTATTAACCCTTTGAGCGCTGTAACGTTCCCCTGCCAAAATTTTAGTGCAAAATTTTACCAATTTTTATGAATTATTCTGTAATTTTTTGATAATTTTGGAGCAAATTGACATCACATTTCATTCTATAGTTTTTTTCTCAAAATTTTGGCAAAAATCTTAGAAAAATTGATTGGGGTTTATTTTATAAAGGGGACAAAAATAGACTTTGGCGCTCAAAAGATTAAATATAACGAAAATTAGATTTTCGATTTTCATGAAAACAAGATGGAGAGTACTTCATTTCTTCAACAAGCACAGGCAAGCATCCCGAAAAATATCTAAAAGATTGAGAGTCCAAATTTTTGTCAGAGACGAGCACTCAATAAGGTATATGCACCTCGGGGACAGATATTCGAACTCTCAAACTTTTACAATTAGTTTCTGATATACCACTTGTTGGGGTTCATTTTGAAACTCTTGGTCTAAGAAAACTTTTCACCGGCTTAGTTTTTCGAAATCCGAAAATTTTATTTTTCTTCATAGAGATAACACAGGGATGGCGGCCATTTTGAATTTCAAATATCGGTAAATCTTGCATAATTTGTTTCTCTAGTACCAAAATTTGCACGGTGACCCCCGATTTTTATTCTTGATTTTGAAATATAATGGTGGAAAGATTCCTTAAGGTAAAGGGCGACGAATTCGGACGCGCACACGCTTTAGAACGTTTCTGCGCAGATTTAACTCCAGCCTGTCGCAAATGTGTTACTTTGTAGCGCATGTATTTAACATCACCTGTCATTATTGAAATTGCGCTTTTACCTAATTTTTTGACCCAGTCTCTTAGAAATACATGTGACCTATAACCTTGTCATATTTGACCCCCTAGGAAGCTGGTTTTTATCCAATATGAGCGAAAAATTACATTTCTCTCCCTTTATATTGCGCAAATTACCCATTCACCTGGAGATATGGTAAAAAGTAGCGTGGTGACACCCTTTTATTAAAAGTGTAAACTAAATGGTATTATGTCAGGATTTTATACGCCAAGTTTGGTCAAAATGACACCATTCAAAGCGACAGGAAGAAAGTTCGTAATATAATTTCGATATCGTCATTTGTAGTCGATACTTATGTTAAAATTTCTTCACAAACATCATGAAAACTATATATTCGATAGATATGGATCTTAAGTCTTAGTATTTATTAAAATTAACTCATTGCTAAGCGTTTTATAATTGCTTTCTTTAGTTTAAGTGAATTATATCATTTTTATTTATTTCTAACGACGCCATTTTAACGTCCGTTTCCATGGAAACAAGCATGGTGACCCCCACTTTTTATGTCATTTTTGCACTTGCACAACTTCCAAGAATATTTGTGCAAAGTTTCAAGAAAATGACACTACAACTTAATTTTGACGTAATTCGTAGTACTTCACCTTAAGGAAAGTTTGAGCAAAAATTTAAGTCTTTCACTTCCGAGGCGCAAACCACCTTAAATGAGGTTTCTTTAATCAGAGTCCGGCGGTGTTTAATACCATAGACAGTAGGTTGTCTACTGTCTATGGTTTTACTGGAGGTTAGCATGGTTAGAGCATAATGAAAAACGGATTGCGCAAACTGTGCCCATAGCTTGTTTTTTCGTGCAGGTCCAAGGGACTGCAAAACCGGTCGACCCCAGCCCTCCTGTATCGTTAACGATTTACAAAGTACCGCCTCCAATGGCAAATTTCCTTTCTCCCCTCCGCAAGAAATCCCCTTCCTCCTCGGCCTTACCGTCAACAAGGCTCCTCGCTGCCCTATCCTCGCCCCGTGATTTGTCTTACCATTACCCGAACACGACACACAAAATAATTCTGAAAATTAACAATTCCTAATTGCTTAATCACAAAGAGCATATTTGGAAGTTTCGTCAAAGTTGCCGCCAAAACAAAAAAGATACCCTGAGATGAAGGCGGGCTGCTTTCCGCCGAAGACGGACCTTCCGCGTGCATTTCGTCTCCAGCCGGTTTCGATGGCCGCCCCCTCAAGGAAAGAGCAAGTTAGTTGTACTTACCCGAGAGTTCAAACAGCTGCCTCTTCCTCCAGGCAAAGTGAAGCAAGATTCTTAGGTTTCTCTGAAAGCGTGTAAAGTATATATAGACACATAACGATTATTCATACTCCTTGACATAAACGTTACAGTAACTAAGAAACATAGTATCGCGAATAAAATGTCCCTTTACATGCGGAATGATAATTTATTGTGTGCTTCAGTCCAAACAACACATTTATGTCTTATTATTTGATAATGCGATGCTCAAACCCTCTTTACCTGTTCTCATAAATATTTGACTTTTAGACTTCGTATTACTCAGTGTCGCCGCCACAGTTGATAGCTTAATTTTATTTTTTTTAAACTATTAATCTTTATTTTAGTCTTAATCTACTTATTCATAAATGTAAATTTATTTTAGGCTTAGTCTCACTCTCAAAATCCCATCACTTAACACTTTGTAAGCATTCGGAGGTCTGGTCTCTGCACATTCTTGATTTATATCAATTTAACGATGTTGACGCCGTCAATCACGTGATTGCGTTTTTGGATATCTGCGTGGAAAGGTTATGACAGGGGTTTCGTTGTATACATTTATCAAGAAGAGTTAATTTTAAAGTGATATGTGCGTCAACCAGAAAAAATTAATTCTTTGCCTTAAGGTAGTATGCTCCTCGAAAATTATAGAGTTAAATTTTTTGCCCAAATTTTCATCAAAGAGTCTTTCAACTATCCTCTTTCAAAATCAGGAATTAAGATTGGGGTCACCATAACTTCAAATTTTGGTTCTCGAGAAACAAATTACCCAAGATTTACCGATATCTGAAATTTAAAATGGCCGTCACCCCCGTGTTAACTCTAAAGAGAAAAATAAAGTTTTCGATTCTCAAAAACTAAGACGGTGAAATTTTTTTACACCAAGAGCTTAAAATGAGCCCCCACAAGTGGTAGATCAGAAAAGAATTGTAAAAGTTTGGGAGTCCGCATATCTGTCCCCGAGACACATTCTAAGAGTTGTCTGCATGTTGTTTCTCTCCGCCACGTGGCAAGGGTCTCACCGTTTGCAATTTTCCTAAGTTGCGCCTCTAACTTTACATAAATGTCAAGCTCTCATTTTTATTTCCTGATTTCCTATTTCAAGTGTTTTTTTACTATTTAGACGCACTAAATTTATAGATTTGTAACGATCATTGTTTTGCCATCAAAGAAGTGTTTTCATTTATTAGATCGAAGGGCCACATTGGCTTGTTTGCAATACTCATTGAGCACCGTTTATGCCGCCCTCAATCAGTGGACAACATTAACACAGAGATAAAGACACAGAAACTGCACCCTTTAACAATATTTTTCATTAATTTTACTCTTCAAAACAATTTCATGCTATTTGTTTTGCATGCTGAAACACAAAATATATGCCTTGTCGACACAAGCACTGAACCACTTCCACAAGTCACGGTATTCTGAGAATTAGTGGCCAGTTCACGACATATGGAGTGAACTCGTCAAAAGCGAGCGGTATACCCGTTGCTGAGATGGTTTATTGCTATTACATCATAACAGGCGTGAAACGTTAAAAAGACTGTTTTTCTCCAGAAGAGAGCTCGCTTCTTACCATATTATATTTCGCAAAAGTAGCACTATCATATTCTCAAGCCATCAGCTCACTATGTTTGTACCACCAATATACCAGGAGAATGTAATTTTCATCTATCAACAGCAACTTCAGACATTTCACTCACATAGACTGTGTCAGCAGCGGGCACGCCTCAAACTATTTTTGAAGATAACTGTGTATTACAAGCCAATCACAACGTATTTGAAAGTGAATTGTATAAATACTTCAAAAGTTGCAGCGAAGTGGTTCCACTGACATATATGCTCTTCAGTACTTACATCTCGACAAGTACTTTCCGGTGTGCCAGTACATAATTCCAATCAGCATTACATCGACACGTTTCACGGATAATCCAAAACCACACAACCCATCATTAGATAGAACAGGTGCAGCCACCTGGTATTTCAGTCGATTCTGACAAGATCTTACAAAACATGATTATAATGATTTTACATATTGTTGGCCATGACATTGTAATTTGGAGGGGAAGTGAAACTGTTCGTGACTGCCCTCCCGCCAGCGTACGCAACTGACGCCCCCTCGCACTGCATAATGCCTACTGCCCTGCGGTACCCATGGTACGGCCCGCTCCCCACTCCCCACAACTGTCCAAGCCCCCCGCCCTCTCCCCGTCACCGACTGTTCCCTTTTACCCACCATATGTACACATTCAGTGATGAAACTATCTATCATTCACCCAAGTTATTTCGAAAATTGCCTACCGGCTGAAAAACTGCGCACCTAAACATTTTCGCAAAAACAGCTCCGTTGGCTGTATCTGATGAAAGATGAATTGGTCTGAACAAAACGTGCTACGTCACTGAAGGTGCACCGATACTGAAGCAAATCAGTTTGTCAGTACCATGTCCATTTGTGCGTGACAGTGTATCCGTGTAAAAACACTTTCATACAGAGACACGTTGCAAGAATTTGCCCTAAACAGTGGAACCGGGACATACGGGGCGGGAACATTATTATCGATCGGTTACAGCATTTCGTGGTCACTTCAAGCTTGTTCCGAGATGGCCTGTTGCACCGAAGTTTAACATTTAATTTTTCGAATTGTCAAGTTTACTAGTATCTAACCTCTTACTTTTATTAACCATTGTTGTTTGAAGTTTTCGATTATGTAAGCTTCATCTGCTCGGTTATTTTGGCTTTCTCTCCTCCTTCTACACCTCCCTAATCTCTTTATCTTTTGATCGATGCTAACTTCTCCTCTCTCCGTCTTTCTCCGTTCCGTGTGTCTATCTTCTGTGTATTTCGGCAGTCCCTGTCTCTTATATCTGTCCCTATGTCTGTCTGCCTATACCTTTCTGTCTCTCTATGTGTCTCACAGTCTTTGTCTCTGTCTTTCTCGGTCTCTCTATGTCTGTCAGTGTCTCTGGCCCACTCATCCTCTTCTCCTCTATCCTACCTCCTTCCCTTACACTCTATTACTCCTCGCATCAAAAAAAAGCAATTGTACTCTCTTGTAGGGTTGACCAACGGCAACCACGTCTCTCTCATTTACAGTGAGTCTTCATTTTAAAGCTTCCTGATTGATCGATTTCAAAAAAAGAGAGGGTATGTCCGTGGACAGTAGACTGAAACAATTTAAATAATATTTGCGTTTCAAAATGTTAAAAACAGACACCAGACAGTGCTGTTGTATTCTGTCGCTTAACGAATTCACACTCGTTGTAAAATCCGGTTTTTAGTTATTCTGAAATTTAAGTGCTCGGACCGATGTAGTGGCCGCGGTCGTTTTTATACTGACTATTTTATGATATTCAGCGTCAGGACGAGTGGATAAAACACGTCCTGGAGATCAAGTCGGCGAATTACTATAAAAGTTTTGTTCCTATATCTTTTTATTATCATAAAAATCAAATATAACTTGGGTAGAGAGGTGTCTGGGTAAGCAGTGGGTCGAAAGTTTTTCATTCTGTTGTTTTCGACCCATCAAAAGACTAAAAGAAACCAAAACTTAGATAAATTGACTCGTTTTACAGGATTTTGCTCATTATGCACAACTATTGGCAGGGTGGCCGGTTGGTTGGTTCGCAGTACAGTAGCTTCGTGGTGAACGAAGCCAATGTAATTTTCTTGTCTGACAAAAGCTTAGGTCTCGACCTAGTTTGTCACATCACTCGCCCGCTTTGAAGAGAGGCAGGCGAAATCCGGAGACAAACTTAATCCTGCTAAAATAGGCCTGTTGGATTAAACTAATATTTGACTACCAGTAATTGAAACATAATAAAACACAGTCAACATTACGTGTAGTTTGATATATGTTCAACCGATCAAGTGTTTTCCCTGCCCGGACTATCAGAGGAGTGACCGACTACTGTGATTATTGACGTGGAAAAGGTTTATATATACAAAGCGGCACATCTCTATTCAGGACATTGAAAAGGAAAAATGGCCTTACATGTATTTGAGAAATACTCCTGAATTCTGCACAACGTAAAGCATTTCTACTAACATAGAGGGAAAATAGCCCAACTTCCTGGGGGATTGTTGTTGTTTTTCAAGGAACATGGAATACTCTTTGCTCATTGTTTCTATCTATGCCATAATATTGACATATCAACTACTATTATCCTTGCGAACTCTGGGAATTATGTACAATATGCAAGAAACACAAGGAAGGCATGTCCGTCAACGACAGGTTCCATTGTGGTACCTTTCTTCAGGAAACTGGTACAGTTTGAAGACTTACGTTCGTCAAGAGTTGTTTTTTTAATAAATGTGTGCACTGATGTCACACGCACTAATTATAGCCCCATGGTATAACAATATTGGATAATTTATCTATGGATGGACTCACTTCAAATATCCGGTTCCTGCAAGCGCTCTCCTGCCGTTGAATAATTTTCATCACTGGCAAATACGGCGCCCTCAAGCGTCGTTTACGGGGGCACTCACAGGATACCCTTGCTCGGGACCAAAAAAGCTCTCCAGTACGTTCAGTGGTTTTGATTCATAGAATGATTCGAAGTCGGGAACGGCGCTTTCGAGTTAGACTATACTTATTTATTTTTTACACGCAATTGATATAGGGGAAACAAATTAAAAGTTTTGCACGATAAATTTTGCAACTATATGAAGGTAACAAGGTCGTTTAGAAACTTATGAGGACAATACAATTAATATCGACTCAGTTAGTGTCTTCAGATGTTGATTGATGAAGAACTGTTTACGGAACAATTCCAGACTTTCTCACAGCCCTTCGTTGTGATCATGTAATATGGCCCTCTCCCTACCTTCGACAAGTTAAGTTGAGTATTGCCCTGTTTTAGTAAGCTGCGCGATGTATTTAGGACTTGCTTTACCAGGCCTGTAGGACACATACGTATAGGAGAGAGAGAGAGAGAGAGAGAGAGAGAGAGAGAGAGAGAGAGAGAGAGAGAGAGAGAGAGACTAAAAATTTCGAAGTCTTTTCTTAGGTGATGATGTACAATTAACTGTGGCCATCAACGACAGTTTAGTGAGTCTTTTTCTGTACAACTATAAGATCACGCGTGCAGTACAATAAAACTGTCCGCAACATTTTAATCCTCGGAACAACTTCCGTCGAGTCTGAAGATCATCTTATAGAGACCATATTAATTTGTCATCCGTATTGACCAATCCGCTCGATCACAAAACTATTTCAAACGATTGAGAAATGAGAACTGATGGTCAATTTAAGGACGGGTAAGATGACGTATCGGGTCTTGGAAGATTCAACATTTTTAAAGATCACAAGGCTACATAAAATGAAACATATAAGCATATAAATGGTGTAATCGCTCTTCGTACAATGACTGAGTCGCGGCTGAAAATCTTTGTCTTTGTCACTCTCTCCCTCAGCCTATCTCCTTCACACGCACATGTACAAATACACACTTACATAGATTGCCCCCCCCCCCGCGGTCGCTTGGCTTTCCTCGGCAGCAGTTACATTGTTGGCCACAGCCTACCATTAACGCGACAGTCTGCTAAAGTTTGCTCTTGTTCTGTTTTGATACTTATATTTCCACAGACTTGAAGCAATTTTTACACTTACACACCCACTAACCCTTATAATATGTTAGAAGAATCGTACCAACATAATCGTAAAAGTTATTGGCCAGAGCCACCGAAGAGGCGGGCCAGGGAAACACGAATCGGAGTAATCCATGAAAAGTATGATTTCTACAAAATTGGTTTATGAGAGCTATTACTAAGATGAAGCTTATGTGATTAATGTTGAGATGAGTGGGGCTTTAATTTAGCCACTCTTATTTATTTAGCTGTACGAGGCTACAAAGGAATTCCAACTCAAGATGAGAGAGAGGTGTCCGTGTAAGAATGGTCCTCCAGTGGGTTTCAGGAAAACGCCACCGGTCGTTCACTTAGTAAAGACGCAATAAAAAAGCGACAGATTTCGTTGAAAAGTAGGGCTTCAAAAATCGACTTTTTATTGATAAACCCATCCCTCTGGACAAGTTTAAGCTTAGGCCTAAAATCAGAGGTGATCTACGACAAGGATGGTGATTGTGGTGAAGATATTGTTGTTAACTGGTTAATGATGATGATTTTTGGAACAGGAGGATGGGGGGGGGGGAGGTATTTAATGAACACCTATTACCTGGTATTTGGCCAAAAATATCCTATATATATGACGTCTTTAAAAAATATCCTCTGACGTCACTTATGTCGATTCAGTGGGGACTAGTAAGGGACTGGACACAAATTACAGGGGGAGGTGGGCCGGTGTTTTTTGGGGGTGGGTCGCCATTTTTCATGCAAGCATTTTTGAAGGGTCATAAAATTTTGTGCAAGCCTATGGGGGAGGGTCACCTTTTTTTATGCATCAAAGCTGAAATTGCGTGTGCACGTATTAAAGAATATGGAATACTGAAAAAAGAAAACATACCTCCTGGCACTTTCATTTTCTGTCATTTCATTTTCGGCGCGCCCTTCGGGCGCAAGTTTAAAGCCCCAGTATTTGTAACTTTTAACCTCCTTTTATGTTCGAAATTACATATTATTCTCTTACATCCATCGTGAAATGTTGTTCAGTAAAGAAATAAGCCAAATTTGTGCTCCTGTAGTGACATACAAACGCTAAATATTGCCCGATCGAGTTGGATTGCCGCGCGGGTTTGTTGACAATTTGTAGGCTGTGCACGTGATCGAGAACGCCGATACTGATGACATCATCGAGCCTGCAACATTCCTGGGGCCTTGCCATGCCACGCTACACTGTCCGGGTAATCGCCCATGGTCGCCGGCTGAATGACCTGCGAATGGTTTTATTTTGTTCTTCTCCGTTCAAATACGTACTGCTACAGTGTTTCAGAGGATACAGAACTTTGGCAGAGGAGGCTAACATTCTATTCTGGTACCGTGTGCGTTATATACGGATTATTCAAACTGCAGTCGGCAGTGCACCGATGCGCACCCTGCAGTTGGTCACTTAGAACTCCGGGTACCGATGTAAAATCAAGACGACACTATATACACTTGGCTCACTTCTGTAGGCAAATAGCTATCAAAATTGAGTAACTTGAAATAATAAATTTCAGCTGATTGTCGCTTTAGCGGCAAGGTGATTGCGAAATCGAAGCAACATAGTTTAGCAATGTATGGTAGGCTGTCGAATGCGGTGAACGCGATGGCCTTTGGCAGCAAGTAAGGGAAGCGTCAGTATTTACGACCTGGGGGTCGTTCAAAAATTGAAAGTCATGAGGGGGTGCCTAAAATGTTTTTCCTGTCTTACTCTGTCCTCAATGACATAATGATCAGTTGATTATATATGTTTTACTCTGATACATATTAAATAAAAAGAAAAAAATACTCTAACAGTACAAATAAATATCAACTAGATGAAGCAAGGCAAAAAACTACAAGTAGGTGCTACTACTAGCAATACTTATTATGAAAGAGAAGATAGTGACGATGAGAATGATATCGTTGTTCATGTACGCAATGGCACCAGTGACATTAAAGATGAGGATCAACAGTGATGATGATGATGATCACACACAGTTTTCTGCAGTCGTTACCAGGGTTGGAAGGAGAGGCTGGGTCATGGAGAAATGTTCTCGACAGATATCACTATAAGTGCACAGGGTCTAGGACAAAACTGAACTGTTGTGAATTCATCCTTTATATTATCATAGAAATGTATATTTCATTTGACTTGAGTTCAACAACCATTTGGACATTTAACCATACCATAATGACATGCTACCCATCCAAATTTAACAATACTAGGCCCTATATGGTCGGAGACTGCTTATTAGGTGAGCTTTTATATCTACATATTATTACATGGGCTCAGGTAAGCCAAACTTTATGTTGGAGAGGGGGCTACTGGAAGTCATCATGGTTGGCAGGGGTGTGACTCAAAATTTCGGAGTTTCTAATGTAATTCCTCCGACCCCCAGATCGTAAATAATGACGGCTCCCTAAACAGCTGTGAACGCCTTAGTCAGAACGATCGGGACCAGTATACGCACTGCTGTATCTCAGCGAAAATTTAGAAAAAAACAATGGAGCTACTGCTAAGAAAATTACAGACTCTTTGCTCTTGATGCATCAGTTACTGAGCTTTTATACTGGTAAAAAGGCAATACAGCGGTAAATTTCCTCCCAAACGAGAAAGGATAACACGCGGGCATTCTGCAATGGACGCTGTCAATTTTACCTTTTTGCAGGCCCCACACCAATCTCGGCCCGGCCCCGCTGCACTTGTACAGTCTACTACCTCCATCTAGTACAGCCTTACAGGTCTAGTAGCTGGCCAAACACACAAAAAACAACGTCGCAGTGTAAATTCCGTAGGTCAGAACCGTTGATCATAAATTTTCAGAACCAGTGATGTTTAAAAGTTTTGTATTGATCACTTCATTTAGGTTTATGTGAATGACTTTCTCATCGAGCTGCGTCTACAATTGTCCCGGGCATTGTCCATGCAAATTTGGGGCCTGCCTTAGCTCCCTCCGATCGTCTGTAGACTACAGCCTGAGCAAATTGTACAGTTGTGAAAGTCAGATATGTATCATGAATTTTATACAAAAATATGAACAACAGAATCAAACCAAGAGGTTAGTTTGCTGTCGGGCCGGGTGCGCAGGGGACGACTTTGCAGTGAGGCCGGGATCTCTCTTGTGTTCGAACTTCCATCGCATCGCAGCTAGCCGATCGATACTTGTTGTACTACTGTAGTCCTTGTGAGGATTAGATACCCATTACGTTCGATATTATTTTGAAATACTTTTAAATTTAATAAGGAAGACTTTTGTACTGCATTCAAGATATAATTTTTCCTTTCTGAGCGTTTTCAATTACGCCGTACGGCAACGATATGCGAAGTTGATAGGCTGTGTTGCCTGCAGCGTAGCCTGGCCGTACACAAAACTTCGTTTGAGTAGACGGAGCAGAATCAGTCCCGTCATTTATTTTCAACGAAATTTTCATTATACTCCATAATGGAAGAAACGACTAGTTCAATGATTACAATGGTGAAGCGTTGAATTTTTATTCATATATGTTTTTCTCTCTCAATTCATTCAGCAAACTTGATCTCCGTACCATCGGTCACAACGTGCAGTGCCTTGCATGAAGCTTACAATCGACTGCCTCCGTCGTTAGTTTAGCTGTTCAAGACGTTTGTTTGCACGGCTCATTATAGTCGGAACAATCTGTAAACACTTACATATTTATATCTTTCCGGTATTTCACCCAACTTTCGCGCGTTTTTAGCTGAGTCTCCAGTTTCGATGGAGGCGTATGGTTGCTACGGACGCCACAGTAAAACTTGCGTAGATGTGGTTGAGCATGCGCGGTGGTGTAATTACGTTTCGTTTCGTGTGTCAACAAAGCTGACTTCTGGTCCGGACAAGAGGTCATTTTTCACTCCTTTTACTGTTAATCGTGAGGCGGGCTGGGCATGCAAACCATGCGATTCAGTATTAATTATGATCTACTTTCACATACTGAGGATGTCATTTTAATCAAAAATATGAAAAAAAATGTTAAAAGTTACAAATACTGGGGCTTTAAGGGTATAATAAACAATGTATTGATGATCCAAGCAGCCACATTGATTTAAGTTGTCATGATTTCTACTTATCCAACTCCTCTATTGTGCATATAAACTGTCCCCTATAATGACGCTTTATATAACAATTTGGGAGATCACTTATTTGATATCATTCTCCCATTGACAATACATTGGGTATAGGTCGGTGTCAAATGTTCATGAAGCTGTATGTACATTTTTATTTTTGAGAACATTGACAGAATACAAACTATTCAGAATAGTGCAAAATGTCATCAATAACAACTGGAAGCTTCAGGTCTAAACAACTTTTGAATAACAATTTAGTCATTAGATAACCTATGAGTTATTTGTAGTTTCCTCTTAGCCTACAATGTATAGTGAATCAACATTTCGGTGAAATTCCAAAATCAAATTTCTTGCACAACCATGGACTTGAAACCACTCTAGTCTAATCATGAACATTAATACTAATAATTAGGTGTACATAAATGCACAGCTTTACCTTGTTTTGTATTGGAAAAAAAATATTCATAGTTTCATCATAGGTTGCCATGCGTAATGAATGGACATTCAGTGAAATTCCAAAATCAAATTTCTTGCACAACCATTGACTTGAAACCACTGTAGTCTAGTCATGAACATTAATACTAATAATTAGGTGTACATAAATGCACAGATTTACTTAGTTTTGTATTGGAATACAAATATTCATAGTTTCATCATAGGCTGCCATGCATAGTGAATGGATATTTCAGTGAAATTCCAAAATCAAATTTCTTGCACAACCATAGACTTGAAACCACTGTAGTCTAGTCATGAACATTAATACTAATAATTAGGTGTACATAAATGCACAGCTTTACCTTGTTTTGTATTGGAAAAAAAATATTCATAGTTTCATCATAGGCTGCCATGCATAGTGAATGGACATTTCAGTGAAATTCCAAAAACAAATTTCTTGCACAACCATAGACTTGAAACCACTGTAGTCTAGTCATGAACATTAATACTAATAATTAGGTGTACATAAATGCACAGATTTACTTAGTTTTGTATTAAAAAAATATTCATAGTTTCATCATAGGCTGCCATGCATAGTGAATGGACATTTCAGTGAAATTCCAAAAACAAATTTCTTGCACAACCATAGACTTGAAACCACTGTAGTCTAGTCATGAACATTGATACTAATAATTAGGTGTACATAAATGCACAGATTTACTTAGTTTTGTATTTAAAAAAAAATATTCATAGTTTCATCATAGGCAGCCATGCAAAGTGAATGGACATTTCAGTGAAATTCCAAAAACAAACTTCTTGCACAACCATAGACTTGAAACCACTGTAGTCTAGTCATGAACATTAATACTAATAATTAGGTGTACATAAATGCACAGGTTTACTTAGTTTTGTATTGGAATACAAATATTCATAGTTTCATCATAGGCTGCCATGCATAGTGAATGGACATTTCAGTGAAATTCCAAAAACAAATTTCTTGCACAACCATAGACTTGAAACCACTGTAGTCTAGTCTAAACTAATAAGACACTAAATAATATGCGATTTGGTAAATCTAACTATTTATCTTTCAATTCGCCTAGTTATAATTAACATAAGTTGAATTCTCGATGAACTTAAGGCGATATTTCTTTACAATGTGTAGCGCTAGATTTAGTGATTATTTTTGAAATTTTCGCGTTCCATACCACCCACGAAGAAAAATAGATTTGCGCGTCTCGGGTATCTGCGTCCGCACTGCCATAGCTTAGTTGACAATGGCCCCAGTGCCGAACGTTCGATGTTCGGAAGCTGAATTTAGGTGGGCCACCGGAATTCAAACTTTTATTTTTTTGAGGACATGTTTTTATCGATATCTCGTGATCCCCGCGCAGTCGCCTCATCAAATATCGACCGTTGGCATTAAAAAAATATGCTTTAAAAATGTTACCAAGTGTGAGTGCCACTTTAATCTTCTGAAGGTAACCTTTATCCAACCTTTCAGAAAACTATGGTTGTCGTAAGGTTCATTGTAAACATTTGACTGAGGTTCTAAGGCTGAAGCTCTATTTAACATTGTGAAAGTAACCTTTGTCTAAGGGGCAACGTCAAAAGTTCAATATAATAAATCTAACTTAATTGCTTAAGTTTGGCCTCAGACCCCCCCCCCACCCCCCTTCTAACTTAACTGACCTAAAATTGAAAAACATTGCGAACTCATACCCTGTACTAATTCTTTCAAACGACGTACCAATGTACCATTGAATTAAATAAAAATTGAAAACCATTATAAAGTAACACAAACACAGGTGACTCGATCGGTTTTAGCGTACAAAAAACAGCCTTGAAATCGTAAAATTTGCCAAAAAGACGTTAAATCGTTTTTGACTGCACAGAAATTAATTTGGCCAAAACCCCCCCACCCCCAAACTTAAGCAATTAAGTTTTTTTTTCAAACATCGATCTTTTGACGCCGCCCCTAACCTTTCGGAAAACTAAGGTTGTCGAAAGGTTCATTGTGAACATTTGACGAAGGTTCTAAGGCTGAAGTTGTATTTAACCTTCGAAAATAACCTCATTCAAACTTTGGGCAGTAACCTTTGTACAAGATTGCAATACAACCTTTGACTTGGATTTTTTTGAATCAAAGCTTTGTCTAAGCTTCACCATGAACGCCAGCACAACCTTTAGGGAATCGACCTTCAACAAAGGTGGTGCACAATCGCGTGTATAGTACGCGTAGGCCTATATGTGCCGCGGTGTTTAGCATCAAAAGAATGCGGTCGATCGATGTGGTCGCTTGTGACATTCACGTAGACACGGTTCGACCTTGATCTGGTTTTGTAGCTAAGTCGGCATGTCAATCTGAACGGTATTCTGTTATAAATTTCTTACACAGCAGTTATCATCAAAGTTCGTATTTTCATAGAAGCTGCTTAGTTTAGTCAGACTTTCAATTCAGAACAACAGAGTGCCCGTGATCAGAGTCGGTGTTACCACGGACAGTAGTTTGTCTGCTGTCTATGGTGTTACTGGAGGTTAGCATGGTTAGAGCTCAATGAAAAACGGTGCGCAAACTGTGCCTATAGCTTGTTTTTGCGTGCAGGCCCAAGGGACTAGAAAACAATCGACCCAAGCCCTTCTGTATCGTTAACGATTTACAAAGTGCCGCTCCAACTGGAAAATTTCCTTTCTCCCCTTCGCAAGAAATCCCCCATTCCTCTCGGCCTTACCGTCAACAAGGCTCCTCGCTGCCTATCATCGCCCCGTGATTTGTCTTACCATTACCCGAACACCACACGCAAAATAATTCTGAAAATTAACAATTCCTAATTGCTTAACCACAAAGAACATATTTGGTAGTTTCTTCAAAGTTGCCGCCAAAACAAAAAAGATACCCTAAGATGAAGACGGGTTGCTTTCCCGCCGAAGACGGACCTTCCGCGAGCATTCCGTCTCCAGCCGGTTTTGATGGCCGCCTCCTCAAGGAAAGACCAAGTTAGTTGTACTTACCCGAGAGTTCAACCAGCTGTCTCTTCCTCCAGGCAAAGTGAAGCAAGATAACACTTATTTATACTCCTTGACATAAACGTTACAGTAACTAATACAGCTAGTTTTCAATCGGGTTTGAACTCACAACATACGGCATCAGTCGCCTAACGGAGAGGCAACAAACAGAACCGCTCGGCTAAATCCCCAATCTCAAAAAAGAGTGGTTCAATAACTGGCTCAATGTTACATTTTTTTCTCAATGAGACCGCTCCACACGTTGTAGAGTTCGTGAAGCATTCACGCATGTACGCTCACTATCACACATCCCACGCACAAACTTTATCGAAGTGAAGAAACGAATTCATCGCTTTTTTTAACTTGGGCGAACGATAATCTCGGGGACAATTCTGTCCACCAGAAGAGCTATCAACCCAGGGTAGAAAATACAGCTAGTTTTAAATCGGGTTCGAACTCACAACATACGGCATCAGTCGCCTAGGGGAAAGGCAACAGCCAGAACCGCTCGGCTAAATTCCCACTCTCAAAAGGAGTGGTTCATTAGCCGGCTTAGTTGTTACATTTTTCTGACTGAATTTGTGTGTCGTGTTCGGGTAACACCGACTCTGATTAAAGAGACCTCATTTAAGGCAGTTTGCGCCTAACAGCAACTTCAGACATTTCACTCACATAGACTTGTGTCAGCAGCTGGCACGCCTCAAATGTTTTTGAAGATAAACTGTGTTTTACAAGCCAATCACAGCGTACTTGAAAGTGAATTGTATAAATACTTCAAAGTTGCAGTTAGTGGTTTCACTGACATATATGCTCTTCAGTACTTACATCTCGACAAGTACTTTCCGGTGTGCCAGTACATAACACGTTTCACGAATAATCAAAAACCACACAACCCATCCTTTGATAGAACAGGTGCAGCCACCTGGTATTTCAGTCGATTCTGACAAGATCATTACAAAACATAATTATAATGGTTTTACATATTGTTGGCCTTGACATTGTAATTTGGAGGGGAAGTACAACTGTTCGTGACTGCCCTCCCGCCATGGCCAGCGTACGCAATTGACGCCCCCTCGCACTGCATAATGCCTACTGCCCTGCGGTACCCATGGTACGGCCCGCTCCCCACAACTGTCCAAGCCGACCCCGCCCTCTCCCCGTCACCGACAATTCCCTTTTACCCACCACATGTACTCATTCAGTGACGCAATTATCTATCATTCACCCAAGTTATGTCGAAAATTGCCTATCGGTTGAAAAACTGCGCCCGTAAACATTTTCGCAAAAACAGCTCCGTTGGCTGTATCTGATATGAAAGATGAATTGGTCACAAATTGCCATCACAAAATTGCCACGTCACTGAAGGTGCACCGATACTAAAGCAAATCAGTTTGTCATTGCCAAGTCCATTTGTGCGTGACAGTGTATACGTGTAAAAACTCTTTCATACAGAGACACGTTGCAAGAATTTGCAATTTCGCTATACGACGGAACCGGGACATTCAGGGCGGGATCAGCATCAATCGGTTACAGCATTTCGTGGTCACTTCAAGCTTGATCCGAGATGGCCCTGTTGCACCGAAGTTTTAATAACATTTTCGAATTTTCAAGTTTACTAGTATCTAACCTCTTACTTTTATTAACCATTGTTGTTTGAAGTTTTCGATTATGTAAGTTTCATCTGCTCGGTTATTTTGGCTTTCTCTCCTCCTTCTACACCTCACTAATCTCTTTATCTTTTGATCTATGCTAACTTCTCCTCTCTCCGTCTTTCTCCGTTCCGTGTGTCTATCTTCTGTGTATTTCGGCAGTCCCTGTCTCTTATATCTGTCCCTATGTCTGTCTGCCTATACCTTTCTGTCTCTCTATGTGTCTCACAGTCTTTGTCTCTGTCTTTCTCGGTCTCTCTATGTCTGTCAGTGTCTCTGGCCCACTCATCCTCTTCTCCTCTCTCCTACCTCCTTCCCTTACTCTCTATTACTCCTCGCATCAAAAAAAGCAATTGTACTCTCTTGTAGGGTTGACCAACGGCAACCACGTCTCTCTCATTTACAGTGAGTCTTCATGTTAAAGCTTCCTGATTGATCGATTTCAAAAAAAAGAGAGGGTATGTCCATCGACAGTAGACTGAAACAATTTAAATAATATTTGCGTTTCAAAATGTTAAAAACAGACACCAGACAGTGCTGTTGTATTCTGTCGCTTAACGAATTCACACTCGTTGTAAAATCCGGTTTTTAATTATTCTGAAATTAAAGTGCTCGGACCGATGTAGTGGCCGTGGTCGTTTTCATACTGACTGTTTTATGATATTCAGCGTCGAGGACGAGTGAATAAAACACGTCCTGGAGATCAAGTCGGCGAATTACTATAAAAGTTTTGTTTCTATATCTTTTTATTATCATAAAAATCAAATATAACTTGGGTAGAGAGGTTTCTGGGTAAGCAGTGGATCGAAAGTTTTTCATTCTGTTATTTTCGGCCCGTCAAAAGAGTAAAATAAACCAAAAGTGCGATAAATTGACTCGTTTTACAGGATTTTGCTCATCATGCACAACTATTGGCAGGGTGGCCGGTTGGTTGGTTCGCAGTAGAGTAGCTTCGTGGTGAACGAAGCCAATGTGATTTTCTTGTTTGACAAAAGCTTATGTCTCGACCTAGTTTGTCACATCACTCACCCGCTTTGAAGAGAGGCAGGCGAAATCCGGAGACAATCTTAATCCTGCTAAAATAGGCCTGTTGGATTAAACTAATATTTGACTACCAGTAATTGAAACATAATAAAACACACTCAACATTACGTGTAGTTTGATATATGTTCAACCGATCAAGTGTTTTCCCTGCCCGGACTATCAGAGGAGTGACCGACTACTGTGATTATTGACGTGGAAAAAGGTTTATATATACAAAGCGGCACATCTCTATTCAGGACATTGAACAGGAAAAATGGCCTTACATGTACATGTATTTGAGAAATACTCCTGAATTCTGCACAACGTAAAGCATTTCTACTAACATAGAGGGAAAATAGCCCAACTTCCTGGGGGATTGTTGTTGTTTTTCAAGGAACATGGAATACTCTTTGCTCCTTGTTTCTATCTATGCCATGATATTGACATATCAACTATTATCCTTGCGAATTCAAGGAATTATGTACACTATGCAAGAAACACAAGGAAGGCATGTCCGTCAACGACAGGTTCCATTGTGGTACCTTTCTTCAGGAAACTGGTACAGTTTGAAGACTTACGTTCGTCAAGAGTTTTTTTTTAATAATTGTGTGCACTGATGTCACATGCACAAATTATAGCCCCATGGTAACAATATTGGATAATTTATCTATGGATAGACTCACTTCAAATATCCGGTTCCTGCAAGCGCTCTCCTGCCGTTGAACATGTTCATCACTGGCAAATACGGCGCCCTCAAGCGTCGTTTACGGGGGCACTCACAGGATACCCTTGCTCAGGACCCAAAAAGCTCTTCAGTACGTTCAGTGGTTTTGATTCATAGAATGATTCGAAGTCGGGAACGGCGCTTTCGAGTTAGACTATACTTATTTATTTGTTACACGCCATTCATATAGGGGGAACAAATTAAAAGTTTTGCACAATCAATTTTGCAACTGTATGAAGGTAACAAGGTCGTTTAGACACTTATACAGGACATACAATGAATATCGACTCAGTTAGTGTCTTCAGATGTTGACTGATGAAGAACTGTTTACGGAACAATTCCAGACTTTCTCACAGCCCCTCGTTGTGATCATGTAATATGTCCCTCTCCTACCTTCGACAAGTTAAGTTGAGTATTGCCCTGTTTTAGTAAGCTGAGCGATGTATTTAGGGCTTGCTTTACCAGGCCTGTTGGACACATACGTATATAGGGGGGAGAGAGAGAGAGAGAGAGAGAGAGAGAGAGAGAGAGAGAGAGAGAGAGAGACTCAAACTTTCGAAGTCTTTTCTTAGGTGATGATGTACAATTAACTGTGGTCATCAACGACAGTTTAGTGAGTCTTTTTCTGTACAACTATAAGCTCACGCGTACAGTACAATAAAACTGTCCGCAACATTTTAATCCTCGGAACAACTTCCGTCGAGTCTGAAGATCATCGTTATAGAGACCATATTAATTTGTCATCCGTATTGACCAATCCGCTCGATCACAAAACTATTTCAAACGATTGAGAAATGAGAACTGATGGTCAATTTAAGGACGGGTAAGATGACGTATCGGGTCTTGGAAGATTCAACATTTTTAAAGATCACAAGGCTACATAAAATGAAACATATAAGCATATAAATTGTGTAATCGCTCTTCGTACAATGACTGAGTCGCGGCTGAAAATCTTTGTCTTTGTCACTCTCTCCCTCAGCCTATCTCCTTCACACGCACATGTACAAATACACACTTACATAGATTGCCCCCCCCCCCCCACGGTCGCTTGGCTTTCCTCGGCAGCAGTACATTGTTGGCCACAGCCTACCATTAACGCGACAGTCTGCTAAAGTTTGCTCTTGTTCTGTTTTGATACTTATATTTCCACGTACATACTTGAAGCAATTTTTACACTTACACACCCACTAACCCTTATAATATGTTAGAAGAATCGTACCAACATAATCGTAAAAGTTATTGGCCAGAGCCACCGAAGAGGCGGGCCAGGAAACACGAATCGGAGTAATCCATGAAAAGTATGATTTCTACAAAATTGGTTTATGAGAGCTATTACTAAGATGAAGCTTATGTGATTAATGTTGAGATGAGTGGGGCTTTAATTTAGCCACTCTTATTTATTTAGCTGTACGAGGCTACAAAGGAATTCCAACTCAAGATGAGAGAGAGGTGTCCGTGTAAGAATGGTCCTCCAGTGGGTTTCAGGAAACGCCACCGCTCGTTCACTTAGTAAAGACGCAATAAAAAAGCGACAGATTTCGTTGAAAGTAGGGCTCAAAATATCGACTTTTGATTGATAAACCCATCCCTCTGGACAAGTTTAAGCTTAGGCCTAAAATCAAAGGTGATCTACGACAAGGATGGTGGTTTTGGTGAAGATATTGTTGTTAACTGGTTAATGATGATGATTTTTGGAACAGGAAGATGGGGGGGGGGGGAGGTATTTAATGAACACCTATTACCTGGTATTTGGCCAAAATATCCTATATATATGACGTCTTTAAAAAATATCCTCTGACGTCACTTATGTCGATTCAGTGGGGACTAGTAAGGGACTGGACACAAATTACAGGGGGGGGGTGGGCCGGTGTTTTTTGGGGGTGGGTCGCCATTTTTCATGCAAGCATTTTGAAGGGTCATAAAATTTTGTGCAAGCCTATGGGGGAGGGTCACCTTTTTTTATGCATCAAAGCTGAAATTGCGTGTGCACGTATTAAAGAATATGGAATACTGAAAAAAGAAAACATACCTCCTGGCACTTTCATTTTCTGTCATTTCCATTTTCGGCGCGCCCTTCGGGCGCAAGTTTAAGGGTATATAAGCAATGTATTGATGATCCAAGCAGCCACATTGAATTAAGTTGTCATGATTTCTACTTACCCAACTCCTCTATTGTACATATAAACTGTCCCCTATAATGACGCTTTATATAACAATTTGGGAGATCACTTATTTGATATCATTCTCCCATTGACAATACATTGGGTATAGGTCGGTGTCAAATGTTCATGAAGCTGTATGTACATTTTTCATTTTTGAGAACATTGACAGAATACAAACTATTCAGAATAGTGCAAAATGTCATCAATAACAACTGGAAGCTTCAGGTCTAACAACTTTTGAATAACAATTTAGGATTAGATAACCTATGAGTTATTTGTAGTTTCCTCTTAGCCTACAATGTATAGTGAATCAACATTTCGGTGAAATTCCAAAATCAAATTTCTTGCACAACCATGGACTTGAAACCACTGTAGTCTAGTCATGAACATTAATACTAATAATTAGGTGTACATAAATGCACAGCTTTACCTTGTTTTGTATTGGAAAAAAAATATTCATAGTTTCATCATAGGTTGCCATGCGTAATGAATGGACATTCAGTGAAATTCCAAAATCAAATTTCTTGCACAACCATTGACTTGAAACCACTGTAGTCTAGTCATGAACATTAATACTAATAATTAGGTGTACATAAATGCACAGATTTACTTAGTTTTGTATTGGAATACAAATATTCATAGTTTCATCATAGGCTGCCATGCATAGTGAATGGATATTTCAGTGAAATTCCAAAATCAAATTTCTTGCACAACCATAGACTTGAAACCACTGTAGTCTAGTCATGAACATTAATACTAATAATTAGGTGTACATAAATGCACAGCTTTACCTTGTTTTGTATTGGAAAAAAATATTCATAGTTTCATCATAGGCTGCCATGCATAGTGAATGGACATTTCAGTGAAATTCCAAAAACAAATTTCTTGCACAACCATTGACTTGAAACCACTGTAGTCTAGTCATGAACATTATACTAATAATTAGGTGTACATAAATGCACAGATTTACTTAGTTTTGTATTAAAAAAATATTCATAGTTTCATCATAGGCTGCCATGCATAGTGAATGGACATTTCAGTGAAATTCCAAAAACAAATTTCTTGCACAACCATAGACTTGAAACCACTGTAGTCTAGTCATGAACATTGATACTAATAATTAGGTGTACATAAATGCACAGATTTACTTAGTTTTGTATTTTAAAAAAATATTCATAGTTTCATCATAGGCTGCCATGCATAGTGAATGGACATTTCAGTGAAATTCCAAAAACAAATTTCTTGCACAACCATAGACTTGAAACCACTGTAGTCTAGTCATGAACATTAATACTAATAATTAGGTGTACATAAATGCACAGATTTACTTAGTTTTGTATTGGAATACAAATATTCATAGTTTCATCATAGGCTGCCATGCATAGTGAATGGACATTTCAGTGAAATTCCAAAAACAAATTTCTTGCACAACCATAGACTTGAAACCACTGTAGTCTAGTCTAAACTAATAAGACACTAAATAATATGCGATTTGGTAAATCTAACAATTTATCTTTCAATTCGCCTAGTTATAATTAACATAAGTTGAATTCTCGATGAACTTAAGGCGATATTTCTTTACAATGTGTAGCGCTAGATTTAGTGATTTTTTTTGGAAATTTTCGCGTTCCATACCACCCACGAAGGAAAATCGATTTTGCGCGTCTCGGGTATCTGCGTCCGCACTGCCATAGCTTAGTTGACAATGGCCCCAGTGCCGAACGTTCGATGTTCGGAAGCTGAATTTAGGTGGGCCACCGGAATTCAAACTTTTACTTTTTTGAGGACATGTTTTTATCAATATCTCGTGATCCGCGCGCAGTCGCCTCATCAAATATCGACCGTTGGCATTAAAAAAATATGCTTTAAAAATGTTACCAAGTGTGAGTGCCACTTTAATCTTCTGAAGGTAACCTTTGTCCAACCTTTCAGAAAACTATGGTTGTCGTAAGGTTCATTGTAAACATTTGACTGAGGTTCTAAGGCTGAAGCTGTATTTAACATTGTGAAAGTAACCTTTGTCTAACCTTTCGGAAAACTAAGGTTGTCGAAAGGTTCATTGTGAACATTTGACGAAGGTTCTAAGGCTGAAGTTGTATTTAACCTTCGAAAATAACCTCATTCAAACTTTGGGCAGTAACCTTTGTACAAGATTGCAATACAACCTTTGACTTGGATTTTTTTGAATCAAAGCTTTGTCTAAGCTTCAGCATGAACGCCAGCACAACGTTTAGGGAATCGACCTTCAACAAGGTGGTGCACAATCGCGTGTATAGTACGCGTAGGCCTATATGTGCCGCGGTGTTTAGCATCAAAAGAATGCGGTCGATCGATGTGGTCGCTTGTGACATTCACGTAGACACGGTTCGACCTTGATCTGGTTTTGTAGCTAAGTCGGCATTTCAATCTGAACGGTATTCTGTTATAAATTTCTTACACAGTTATCATCAAAGTTCGTATTTTCATATAAGCTGCTTAGTTTAGTCAGACTTTCAATTCAGAACAACAGAGTGCCCGTGATCAGAGTCGGTGTTACCACGGACAGTAGTTTGTCTGCTGTCTATGGTGTTACTGGAGGTTAGCATGGTTAGAGCTCGATGAAAAACGGTGCGCAAACTGTGCCTATAGCTTGTTTTTGCGTGCAGGCCCAAGGGACTAGAAAAAACAATCGACCCAAGCCCTTCTGTATCGTTAACGATTTACAAAGTGCCGCTCCAACTGGAAAATTTCCTTTCTCCCCTTCGCAAGAAATCCCCCATTCCTCCTCGGCCTTACCGTCAACAAGGCTCCTCGCTGCCCTATCATCGCCCGTGATTTGTCTTACCATTACCCGAACACCACACGCAAAATAATTCTGAAAATTAACAATTCCTAATTGCTTAACCACAAAGAACATATTTGGTAGTTTCTTCAAAGTTGCTGCCAAAACAAAAAAGATACCCTAAGATGAAGACGGGTTGCTTTCCCGCCGAAGACGGACCTTCCGCGAGCATTCCGTCTCCAGCCGGTTTTGATGGCCGCCTCCTCAAGGAAAGACCAAGTTAGTTGTACTTACCCGAGAGTTCAACCAGCTGTCTCTTCCTCCAGGCAAAGTGAAGCAAGATAACACTTATTTATACTCCTTGACATAAACGTTACAGTAACTAATACAGCTAGTTTTCAATCGGGTTTGAACTCACTACATACGGCATCAGTCGCCTAACGGAGAGGCAACAGACAGAACCGCTCGGCTAAATCCCCAATCTCAAAAAAGAGTGGTTCAATAACTGGCTCAATGTTACATTTTTTTCTCAATGAGACCGCTCCACACGTTGTAGAGTTCGTGAAGCATTCACGCATGTACGCTCACTATCACACATCCCACGCACAAACTTTATCGAAGCGAAGAAACGAATTCATCGTTTTTTTTTAACTGGGCGAACGATAATCTCGGAGACAATTCTGTCCACCAGAAGAGCTATCAACCAGGGTAGAAAATACAGCTAGTTTTAAATCGGGTTCGAACTCACAACATACGGCATCAGTCGCCTGGGGAAAGGCAACAGCCAGAACCGCTCGGCTAAATTCCCACTCTCAAAAAGGAGTGGTTCATTAGCCGGCTAAGTTGTTACATTTTTCTGACTGAATTTGTGTGTCGTGTTCGGGTAACACCGACTCTGATTAAAGAGTCCTCATTTAAGGCAGTTTGCGCCTAACAGCAACTTCAGACATTTCACTCACATAGACTTGTGTCAGCAGCTGGCACGCCTCAAACTGTTTTTGAAGATAAACTGTGTTTTACAAGCCATCACAGCGTACTTGAAAGTGAATTGTGTAAATACTTCAAAAGTTGCAGTTAGTGGTTTCACTGACATATATGCTCTTCAGTACTTACATCTCGACAAGTACTTTCCGGTGTGCCAGTACATAACACGTTTCACGAATAATCAAAAACCACACAACCCATCCTTTGATAGAACAGGTGCAGCCACCTGGTATTTCAGTCGATTCTGACAAGATCATTACAAAACATAATTAAATGGTTTTACATATTGTTGGCCTTGACATTGTAATTTGGAGGGGAAGTACAACTGTTCGTGACTGCCCTGCCGCCATGGCCAGCGTACGCAATTGACGCCCCCTCGCACTGCATAATGCCTACTGCCCTGCGGTACCCATGGTACGGCCCGCTCCCCACAACTGTCCAAGCCGACCCCGCCCTCTCCCCGTCACCGACAATTCCCTTTTACCCACCACATGTACTCATTCAGTGACGCAATTATCTATCATTCACCCAAGTTATGTCGAAAATTGCCTATCGGTTGAAAAACTGCGCCCGTAAACATTTTCGCAAAAACAGCTCCGTTGGCTGTATCTGATATGAAAGATGAATTGGTCACAAATTGCCACGTCACTGAAGGTGCACCGATACTAAAGTAAATCGGTTTGTCATTGCCAAGTCCATTTGTGCGTGACAGTGTATACGTGTAAAAACTCTTTCATACAGAGACACGTTGCAAGAATTTGCAATTTCGCTATACGACGGAACCGGGACATTCAGGGCGGGATCAGCATCAATCTATTACAGCATTTCGTGGTCACTTCAAGCTTGTTCCGAGATGGCCCTGTTGCACCGAAGTTTAACATTTAATTTTTCGAATTGTCAAGTTTACTAGTATCTAACCTCTTACTTTTATTAACCATTGTTGTTTGAAGTTTTCGATTATGTAAGCTTCATCTGCTCGGTTATTTTGGCTTTCTCTCCTCCTACACCTCCCTAATCTCTTTATCTTTTGATCGATGCTAACTTCTCCTCTCTCCGTCTTTCTCCGTTCCGTGTGTCTATCTTCTGTGTATTTCGGCAGTCCCTGTCTCTTATATCTGTCCCTATGTCTGTCTGCCTATACCTTTCTGTCTCTCTATGTGTCTCACAGTCTTTGTCTCTGTCTTTCTCGGTCTCTCTATGTCTGTCAGTGTCTCTGGCCCACTCATCCTCTTCTCCTCTCTCCTACCTCCTTCCCTTACTCTCTATTACTCCTCGCATCAAAAAAAGCAATTGTACGCTCTTGTGGGCTTTATCGACGGCAACCACGTCTCTCTCATTTACAGTGAGTCTTCATTTTAAAGCTTCCTGATTGATCGATTTCAAAAAAAAGAGAGGGTATGTCCGTGGACAGTAGACTGAAACAATTTAAATAATATTTGCGTTTCAAAATGTTAAAAACAGACACCAGACAGTGCTGTTGTATTCTGTCGCTTAACGAATTCACACTCGTTGTAAAATCCGGTTTTTAATTATTCTGAAATTAAAGTGCTCGGACCGATGTAGTGGCCGCGGTCGTTTTCATACTGACTGTTTTATGATATTCAGCGTCGAAGACGAGTTGATAAAACACGTCCTGGAGATCAAGTCGGCGAATTACTATAAAAGTTTTTGTTTCTATATCTTTTTATTATCATAAAAATCAATATAACTTGGGTAGAGAGGTTTCTGGGTAAGCAGTGGATCGAAAGTATTTCCTTCTGTTGTTTTCGACCCATCAAAAGAGTAAAGTAAACCAAAACTTAGATAAATTGACTCGTTTTACAGGATTTTGCTCATTATGCACAACTATTGGTAGGGTGGCCGGTTGGTTGGTTCGCAGTACAGTAGCTTCGTGGTGAACGAAGACAATGTAATTTTCTTGTCTGACAAAAGCTTATGTCTCGACCTAGTTTGTCACATCACTCACCCGCTTTGAAGAGAGGCAGGCGAAATCCGGAGACAATCTTAATCCTGCTAAAATAGGCCTGTTGGATTAAAATAATATTTGACTACCAGTAATTGAAACATAATAAAACACACTCAACATTACGTGTAGTTTGATATACGTTCAACCGATCAAGTGTTTTCCCTGCCCGGACTGGCAGAGGAGTGACCGACTACTGTGATTATTGACGTGGAAAAAGGTTTATATATACAAAGCGGCACATCTCTATTCAGGACATTGAACAGGAAAAATGGCCTTACATGTACATGTATTTGAGAAATACTCCTGAATTCTGCACAACGTAAAGCATTTCTACTAACATAGAGGGAAAATAGCCCAACTTCCTTGGGGATTGTTGTTGTTTTTCAAGGAACATGGAATACTCTTTGCTCATTGTTTCTATCTATGCCATGATATTGACATATCAACTACTATTATCCTTGCGAATTCAAGGAATTATGTACACTATGCAAGAAACACAAGGAAGGCATGTCCGTCAACGACAGGTTCCATTGTGGTACCTTTCTTCAGGAAACTGGTACAGTTTGAAGACTTACGTTCGTCAAGAGTTTTTTTTTAATAATTGTGTGCACTGATGTCACATGCACAAATTATAGCCCCATGGTAACAATATTGGATAATTTATCTATGGATAGACTCACTTCAAATATCCGGTTCCTGCAAGCGCTCTCCTGCCGTTGAACATGTTCATCACTGGCAAATACGGCGCCCTCAAGCGTCGTTTACGGGGGCACTCACAGGATACCCTTGCTCAGGACCCAAAAAGCTCTTCAGTACGTTCAGTGGTTTTGATTCATAGAATGATTCGAAGTCGGGAACGGCGCTTTCGAGTTAGACTATACTTATTTATTTGTTACACGCCATTCATATAGGGGGAACAAATTAAAAGTTTTGCACAATCAATTTTGCAACTGTATGAAGGTAACAAGGTCGTTTAGAAACTTATAACAGGACAATACAATGAATATCGACTCAGTTAGTGTCTTCAGATGTTGACTGATGAAGAACTGTTTACGGAACAATTCCAGACTTTCTCACAGCCCCTCGTTGTGATCATGTAATATGTCCCTCTCCTACCTTCGACAAGTTAAGTTGAGTATTGCCCTGTTTTAGTAAGCTGAGCGATGTATTTTAGGGCTTGCTTTACCAGGCCTGTTGGACACATACGTATAGAGAGAGAGAGAGAGAGAGAGAGAGAGAGAGAGAGAGAGAGAGAGAGAGAGAGAGACTCAAACTTTCGAAGTCTTTTCTTAGGTGATGATGTACAATTAACTGTGGTCATCAACGACAGTTTAGTGAGTCTTTTTCTGTACAACTATAAGCTCACGCGTGCAGTACAATAAAACTGTCCGCAACATTTTAATCCTCGGAACAACTTCCGTCGAGTCTGAAGATCATCGTTATAGAGACCATATTAATTTGTCATCCGTATTGACCAATCCGCTCGATCACAAAACTATTTCAAACGATTGAGAAATGAGAACTGATGGTCAATTTAAGGACGGGTAAGATGACGTATCGGGTCTTGGAAGATTCAACATTTTTAAAGATCACAAGGCTACATAAAATGAAACATATAAGCATATAAATGGTGTAATCGCTCTTCGTACAATGACTGAGTCGCGGCTGAAAATCTTTGTCTTTGTCACTCTCTCCCTCAGCCTATCTCCTTCACACGCACATGTACAAATACACACTTACATAGATTGCCCCCCCCCCCCACGGTCGCTTGGCTTTCCTCGGCAGCAGTTACATTGTTGGCCACAGCCTACCATTAACGCGACAGTCTGCTAAAGTTTGCTCTTGTTCTGTTTTGATACTTATATTTCCACGTACATACTTGAAGCAATTTTTACACTTACACACCCACTAACCCTTATAATATGTTAGAAGAATCGTGCCAACATAATCGTAAAAGTTATTGGCCAGAGCGACCGAAGAGGCGGGTCAGGAAACACGAATCGGAGTAATCCATGAAAAGTATGATTTCTACAAAATTGGTTTATGAGAGCTATTACTAAGATGAAGCTTATGTGATTAATGTTGAGATGAGTGGGGCTTTAATTTAGCCACTCTTATTTATTTAGCTGTACGAGGCTACAAAGGAATTCCAACTCAAGATGAGAGAGAGGTGTCCGTGTAAGAATGGTCCTCCAGTGGGTTTCAGGAAAACGCCACCGCTCGTTCACTTAGTAAAGACGCAATAAAAAAGCGACAGATTTCGTTGAAAAGTAGGGCTTCAAAATATCGACTTTTTATTGATAAACCCATCCCTCTGGACAAGTTTAAGCTTAGGCCTAAAATCAAAGGTGATCTACGACAAGGATGGTGGTTGTGGTGAAGATATTGTTGTTAGCTGGTTAATGATGATGATTTTTGGAACAGGAGGATGGTGGGGAGGGAGGTATTTAATGAACACCTATTACCTGGTATTTGGCCAAAAATATCCTATATATATGACGTCTTTAAAAAATATCCTCTGACGTCACTTGTGTCGATTCAGTGGGGCCTAGTAAGGGACTGGACACAAATTACAGGGGGGGGGTGGGCCGGTGTTTTTTGGGGGTGGGTCGCCATTTTTTCATGCAAGCATTTTTGAAGGGTCATAAAATTTTGTGCAAGCCTATGGGGGAGGGTCACCTTTTTTATGCATCAAAGCTGAAATTGCGTGTGCACGTATTAAAGAATATGGAATACTGAAAAAAGAAAACTGGTACAGTTTGAAGACTTACGTTCGTCAAGAGTTTTTTTTTAATAATTGTGTGCACTGATGTCACATGCACAAATTATAGCCCATGGTAACAATATTGGATAATTTATCTATGGATAGACTCACTTCAAATATCCGGTTCCTGCAAGCGCTCTCCTGCCGTTGAACATGTTCATCACTGGCAAATACGGCGCCCTCAAGCGTCGTTTACGGGGGCACTCACAGGATACCCTTGCTCAGGACCCAAAAAGCTCTTCAGTACGTTCAGTGGTTTTGATTCATAGAATGATTCGAAGTCGGGAACGGCGCTTTCGAGTTAGACTATACTTATTTATTTGTTACACGCCATTCATATAGGGGGAACAAATTAAAAGTTTTGCACAATCAATTTTGCAACTGTATGAAGGTAACAAGGTCGTTTAGAAACTTATAACAGGACAATACAATGAATATCGACTCAGTTAGTGTCTTCAGATGTTGACTGATGAAGAACTGTTTACGGAACAATTCCAGACTTTCTCACAGCCCCTCGTTGTGATCATGTAATATGTCCCTCTCCTACCTTCGACAAGTTAATTGAGTATTGCCCTGTTTTAGTAAGCTGAGCGATGTATTTAGGGCTTGCTTTACCAGGCCTGTTGGACACATACGTATATAGGGGGGGAGAGAGAGAGAGAGAGAGAGAGAGAGAGAGAGAGAGAGAGAGAGAGAGAGAGACTCAAACTTTCGAAGTCTTTTCTTAGGTGATGATGTACAATTAACTGTGGTCATCAACGACAGTTTAGTGAGTCTTTTTCTGTACAACTATAAGCTCACGCGTGCAGTACAATAAAACTGTCCGCAACATTTTAATCCTCGGAACAACTTCCGTCGAGTCTGAAGATCATCGTTATAGAGACCATATTAATTTGTCATCCGTATTGACCAATCCGCTCGATCACAAAACTATTTCAAACGATTGAGAAATGAGAACTGATGGTCAATTTAAGGACGGGTAAGATGACGTATCGGGTCTTGGAAGATTCAACATTTTTAAAGATCACAAGGCTACATAAAATGAAACATATAAGCATATAAATTGTGTAATCGCTCTTCGTACAATGACTGAGTCGCGGCTGAAAATCTTTGTCTTTGTCACTCTCTCCCTCAGCCTATCTCCTTCACACGCACATGTACAAATACACACTTACATAGATTGCCCCCCCCCCCCCGGTCGCTTGGCTTTCCTCGGCAGCAGTTACATTGTTGGCCACAGCCTACCATTAACGCGACAGTCTGCTAAAGTTTGCTCTTGTTCTGTTTTGATACTTATATTTCCACGTACATACTTGAAGCATTTTTACACTTACACACCCACTAACCCTTATAATATGTTAGAAGAATCGTACCAACATAATCGTAAAAGTTATTGGCCAGAGCCACCGAAGAGGCGGGCCAGGAAACACGAATCGGAGTAATCCATGAAAAGTATGATTTCTACAAAATTGGTTTATGAGAGCTATTACTAAGATGAAGCTTATGTGATTAATGTTGAGATGAGTGGGGCTTTAATTTAGCCACTCTTATTTATTTAGCTGTACGAGGCTACAAAGGAATTCCAACTCAAGATGAGAGAGAGGTGTCCGTGTAAGAATGGTCCTCCAGTGGGTTTCAGGAAAACGCCACCGCTCGTTCACTTAGTAAAGACGCAATAAAAAGCGACAGATTTCGTTGAAAAGTAGGGCTTCAAAATATCGACTTTTGATTGATAAACCCATCCCTCTGGACAAGTTTAAGCTTAGGCCTAAAATCAAAGGTGATCTACGACAAGGATGGTGGTTGTGGTGAAGATATTGTTGTTGTTAATGATGATGATTTTTGGAGCAGGAGGATGGGGGGAGGGAGGTATTTAATGAACACCTATTACCTGGTATTTGGCCAAAATATCCTATATATATGACGTCTTTAAAAATATCCTCTGACGTCACTTATGTCGATTCAGTGGGGCCTAGTAAGGGACTGGACACAAATTACAGGGGGGGGTGGGCCGGTGTTTTTTGGGGGTGGGTCGCCATTTTTCATGCAAGCATTTTTGAAGGGTCATAAAATTTTGTGCAAGCCTATGGGGGAGGGTCACCTTTTTTTATGCATCAAAGCTGAAATTGCGTGTGCACGTATTAAAGAATATGGAATACTGAAAAAGAAAACATACCTCCTGGCACTTTCATTTTCTGTCATTTCCATTTTCGGCGCGCCCTTCGGGCGCAAGTTTAAGGGTATAATAAGCAATGTATTGATGATCCAAGCAGCCACATTGAATTAAGTTGTCATGATTTCTACTTACCCAACTCCTCTATTGTACATATAAACTGTCCCCTATAATGACGCTTTATATAACAATTTGGGAGATCACTTATTTGATATCATTCTCCCATTGACAATACATTGGGTATAGAGCTGTATGTACATATTTCATTTTTTGAGAACATTGACAGAATACAAACTATTCAGAATAGTGCAAAATGTCATCAATAACAACTGGAAGCTTCAGGTCTAACAACTTTTGAATAACAATTTAGTATTAGATAACCTATGAGTTATTTGTAGTTTCCTCTTAGCCTACAATGTATAGTGAATCAACATTTCGGTGAAATTCCAAAATCAAATTTCTTGCACAACCATGGACTTGAAACCACTCTAGTCTAGTCATGAACATTAATACTAATAATTAGGTGTACATAAATGCACAGCTTTACCTTGTTTTGTATTGGAAAAAAATATTCATAGTTTCATCATAGGTTGCCATGCGTAATGAATGGACATTCAGTGAAATTCCAAAATCAAATTTCTTGCACAACCATTGACTTGAAACCACTGTAGTCTAGTCATGAACATTAATACTAATAATTAGGTGTACATAAATGCACAGATTTACTTAGTTTTGTATTGGAATACAAATATTCATAGTTTCATCATAGGCTGCCATGCATAGTGAATGGACATTCAGTGAAATTCCAAAATCAAATTTCTTGCACAACCATAGACTTGAAACCACTGTAGTCTAGTCATGAACATTAATACTAATAATTAGGTGTACATAAATGCACAGCTTTACCTAGTTTTGTATTGGAAAAAAATATTCATAGTTTCATCATAGGCTGCCATGCATAGTGAATGGACATTTCAGTGAAATTCCAAAAACAAATTTCTTGCACAACCATTGACTTGAAACCACTGTAGTATAGTCATGAACATTAATACTAATAATTAGGTGTACATAAATGCACAGATTTACTTAGTTTTGTATTAAAAAAATATTCATAGTTTCATCATAGGCTGCCATGCATAGTGAATGGACATTTCAGTGAAATTCCAAAAACAAATTTCTTGCACAACCATAGACTTGAAACCACTGTAGTCTAGTCATGAACATTGATACTAATATTAGGTGTACATAAATGCACAGATTTACTTAGTTTTGTATTTTAAAAAAATATTCATAGTTTCATCATAGGCTGCCATGCAAAGGGAATGGACATTTCAGTGAAATTCCAAAAACAAACTTCTTGCACAACCATAGACTTGAAACCACTGTAGTCTAGTCATGAACATTAATACTAATAATTAGGTGTACATAAATGCACAGGTTTACTTAGTTTGTATTGGAATACAAATATTCATAGTTTCATCACAGGCTGCCATGCATAGTGAATGGACATTTCAGTGAAATTCCAAAAACAAATTTCTTGCACAACCATAGACTTGAAACCACTGTAGTCTAGTCTAAACTAATAAGACACTAAATAATATGCGATTTGGTAAATCTAACTATTTATCTTTCAATTCGCCTAGTTATAATTAACATAAGTTGAATTCTCGATGAACTTAAGGCGATATTTCTTTACAATGTGTAGCGCTAGATTTAGTGATTTTTTTTTGAAATTTTCGCGTTCCATACCACCCACGAAGAAAAATCGATTTTGCCAGGCCGAACGTTCGATGTTCGGAAGCTGAATTTAGGTGGGCCACCGGAATTCAAACTTTTATTTTTTTGAGGACATGTTTTTATCAATATCTCGTGATCCGCGCGCAGTCGCCTCATCAAATATCGACCGTTGGCATTAAAAAAATATGCTTTAAAAATGTTACCAAGTGTGAGTGCCACTTTAATCTTCTGAAGGTAACCTTTGTCCAACCTTTCAGAAAACTATGGTTGTCGTAAGGTTCATTGTAAACATTTGACTGAGGTTCTAAGGCTGAAGCTGTATTTAACATTGTGAAAGTAACCTTTGTCTAACCTTTCGGAAAACTAAGGTTGTCGAAAGGTTCATTGTGAACATTTGACGAAGGTTCTAAGGCTGAAGTTGTATTTAACCTTCGAAAATAACCTCATTCAAACTTTGGGCAGTAACCTTTGTACAAGATTGCAATACAACCTTTGACTTGGATTTTTTTGAATCAAAGCTTTGTCTAAGCTTCAGCATGAACGCCAGCACAACCTTTAGGGAATCGACCTTCAAAAAAGGTGGTGCACAATCGCGTGTATAGTACGCGTAGGCCTATATGTGCCGCGGTGTTTAGCATCAAAAGAATGCGGTCGATCGATGTGGTCGCTTGTGACATTCACGTAGACACGGTTCGACCTTGATCTGGTTTTGTAGCTAAGTCGGCATTTCAATCTGAACGGTATTCTGTTATAAATTTCTTACACAGTTATCATCAAAGTTCGTATTTTCATATAAGCTGCTTAGTTTAGTCAGACTTTCAATTCAGAACAACAGAGTGCCCGTGATCAGAGTCGGTGTTACCACGGACAGTAGTTTGTCTGCTGTCTATGGTGTTACTGGAGGTTAGCATGGTTAGAGCTCGATGAAAAACGGTGCGCAAACTGTGCCTATAGCTTGTTTTTGCGTGCAGGCCCAAGGGACTAGCAGTGCAAAACCAATCGACCCCAGCCCTTCTGTATCGTTAACGATTTACAAAGTGCCGCTCCAACAGGAAAATTTCCTTTCTCCCCTCCGCAAGAAATCCCCCATTCCTCCTCGGCCTTATCGTCAACAAGGCTCCTCGCTGCCCTATCATCGCCCCGTGATTTGTCTTACCATTACCCGAACACCACACGCAAAATAATTCTGAAAATTAACAATTCCTAATTGCTTAACCACAAAGAACATATTTGGTAGTTTCCTCAAAGTTGCCGCCAAAACAAAAAAGATACCCTAAGATGAAGACGGGTTGCTTTCCCGCCGAAGACGGACCTTCCGCGAGCATTCCGTCTCCAGCCGGTTTTGATGGCCGCCTCCTCAAGGAAAGACCAAGTTAGTTGTACTTACCCGAGAGTTCAACCAGCTGTCTCTTCCTCCAGGCAAAGTGAAGCAAGATAACACTTATTTATACTCCTTGACATTAACGTTACAGTAACTAATACGGCTAGTTTTCAATCGGGTTTGAACTCACAACATACGGCATCAGTCGCCTAACGGAGAGGCAACAGACAGAACCGCTCGGCTAAATCCCCAATCTCAAAAAAGAGTGGTTCAATAACTGGCTCAATGTTACATTTTTTTCTGAATGAGACCGCTCCACACGTTGTAGAGTTCGTGAAGCATTCACGCATGTACGCTCACTATTACACATCCCACGCACAAACTTTATCGAAGCGAAGAAACGAATTCATCGCTTTTTTTTTAACTGGGCGAACGATAATCTCGGAGACAATTCTGTCCACCAGAAGAGCTATCAACCCAGGGTAGAAAATACAGCTAGTTTTAAATCGGGTTCGAACTCACAACATACGGCATCAGTCGCCTAGGGGAAAGGCAACAGCCAGAACCGCTCGGCTAAATTCCCACTCTCAAAAAGGAGTGGTTCATTAGCCGGCTTAGTTGTTACATTTTTCTGACTGAATTTGTGTGTCGTGTTCGGGTAACACCGACTCTGATTAAAGAGACCTCATTTAAGGCAGTTTGCGCCTAACAGCAACTTCAGACATTTCACTCACATAGACTTGTGTCAGCAGCTGGCACGCCTCAAACTGTTTTTGAAGATAAACTGTGTTTTACAAGCCAATCACAGCGTACTTGAAAGTGAATTGTATAAATACTTCAAAAGTTGCAGTTAGTGGTTTCACTGACATATATGCTCTTCAGTACTTACATCTCGACAAGTACTTTCCGGTGTGCCAGTACATAACACGTTTCACGAATAATCAAAAACCACACAACCCATCCTTTGATAGAACAGGTGCAGCCACCTGGTATTTCAGTCGTTTCTGACAAGATCATTACAAAACATAATTATAATGGTTTTACATATTGTTGGCCATGACATTGTAATTTGGAGGGGAAGTGAAACTGTTCGTGACTGCCCTCCCGCCATGGCCAGCGTACGCAATTGACGCCCCCTCGCACTGCATAATGCCTACTGCCCTGCCCTTCTACACCTCACTAATCTCTTTATCTTTTGATCTATGCTAACTTCTCCTCTCTCCGTCTTTCTCCGTTCCGTGTGTCTATCTTCTGTGTATTTCGGCAGTCCCTGTCTCTTATATCTGTCCCTATGTCTGTCTGCCTATACCTTTCTGTCTCTCTATGTGTCTCACAGTCTTTGTCTCTGTCTTTCTCGGTCTCTCTATGTCTGTCAGTGTCTCTGGCCCACTCATCCTCTTCCTCCTCTCTCCTCCCTCCCTCTCCTACTCTCTACGCTGTTGTAGGCTTGATCAACGGCAACCACGTCTCTCTCACTTACAGTGAGTCTTCCTGATTGATCGATTAAAAAAAAGAGGGTTTGTCAATCGACAGCAGGCTGAAACAATTGAAATAATATTTGCGTTTCAAAATGTTAAAAACAGACACCAGACAGTGCTGTAGTATTCTGTCGCTTAACGAATTCACACTCGTTGTAAAATCCGGTTTTTAATTATTCTGAAATTAAAGTGCTCGGACCGATGTAGTGGCCGCGGTCGTTTTCATACTGACTGTTTTATGATATTCAGCGTCGAGGACGAGTGGATAAAACACGTCCTGGAGATCAAGTCGGCGAATTACTATAAAAGTTTTGATTCTATATCTTTTTATTATCATAAAAATCAAATATAACTTGGGTAGAGAGGTTTCTGGGTAAGCAGTGGATCGAAAGTATTTCATTCTGTTGTTTTCGACCCATCAAAAGAGTAAAGTAAACCAAAACTTAGATAAATTGACTCGTTTTAAGTACAGGATTTTGCTCATTATGCACAACTATTGGTAGTGTGGCCGGTTGGTTGGTTCGCAGTACAGTAGCTTCGTGGTGAACGAAGACAATGTAATTTTCTTGTCTGACAAAAGCTTAGGTCTCGACCTAGTTTGTCACATCACTCACCCGCTTTGAAGAGAGGCAGGCGAAATCCGGAGACAATCTTAATCCTGCTAAAATAGGCCTGTTGGATTAAACTAATATTTGACTACCAGTAATTGAAACATAATAAAACACACTCAACATTACGTGTAGTTTGATATACGTTCAACCGATCAAGTGTTTTCCCTGCCCGGACTGGCAGAGGAGTGCCCGACTACTGTGGTTATTGACGTGGAAAAAGGTTTACATATACAAAGCGGCACATCTCTATTCAGGACATTGAAAAGCAACCGGGCCTTACATGTACTTGAGAAATACTCCTGAATTCTGCACAACGTAAAGCATTTCTACTAACATAGAGGGAAAATAGCCCAACTTCCTGGGGGATTGTTGTTGTTTTTCAAGGAACATGGAATACTCTTTGCTCATTGTTTCTATCTATGCCATGATATTGACATATCAACTACTATTATCCTTGCGAACTCAGGGAATTATGTACAATATGCAAGAAACACAAGGAAGGCATGTCCGTCAACGACAGGTTCCATTGAGGTACCTTTCTTCAGGAAACTGGTACAGTTTGAAGACTTACGTTCGTCAAGAGTTGTTTTTTTTAATAAATGTGTGCACTGATGTCACACGCACTAATTATAGCCCCATGGTAACAATATTGGATAATTTATCTATGGATAGACTCACTTCAAATATCCGGTTCCTGCAAGCGCTCTCCTGCCGTTGAACATTTTCATCACTGGCAAATACGGCGCCCTCAAGCGTCGTTTACGGGGGCACTCACAGGATACCCTTGCTCGGGACCCAAAAAGCTCTCCAGTACGTTCAGTGGTTTTGATTTATAGAATGATTCGTAGTCGGGAACGGCGCTTTCGAGTTAGACTATACTTATTTATTTGTTACACGCAATTCATATAGGGGAAACAAATTAGAAGTTTTGCACGATCAATTTTGCAACTGTATGAAGGTAATAAGGTCGTTTAGAAACTTATGAGGACAATACAATTAATATAAACTCAGTTAGTGTCTTCAGATGTTGATTGATGAAGAACTGTTTACGGAACAATTCCAGACTTTCTCACAGCCCCTCGTTGTGATCATGTAATATGGCAATTAATTGTGGCCATCAACGGCAGTTTAGTGAGTCTTTTTCTGTACAACTATAAGCTCCCGCGTGCAGTACAATAAAATTGTCCGCAACACAATCATCCTCGGAACAGCTTCCGTCGAGTCTGAAGATCATCGTCATAGAGACCATATTAATTTGTCATCCGTATTGACCAATCCGCTCGATCACGAAACTATTTCAAACGATTGAGAAATGAGAACTGAGGGTCAATTTAAGGACGGGTAAGATGACGTATCGGGTCTTGGAAGATTCAACATTTTTAAAGATCACAAGGCTACATAAAATGAAACATATAAACATATAAAATGGTGTAATCGCTCTTCGTACAATGACTGAGTCGCGGCTGAAAATCTTTGTCTCTGTCACTCTCTCCCTCTCCCCATCTCCTTCACACGCACATATACAAATACACACTTACATAGATTGCCCCCCCCCCCACGGTCGCTTGGCTTTTGTCGGCAGCAGTTACATTGTTGGCCACAGCCTGCTAAAGTTTGCTCTTGTTCTGTTTTGATACTCATATTTCAACAGACTTGACTAATCCTTATAATATGTTAGAAGAATCGTGCCAACATAATCGTAAAAGTTATTGGCCAGAGCGACCGAAGAGGCGGGTCAGGAAACACGAATCGGAGTAATCCATGAAAAGTATGATTTCTACAAAATTGGTTTATGAGAGCTATTACTATGAATGAAGCTTATGTGATTAATTTTGAGCTGAGGGTGGCTTTAATTTCAGCCACTCTTATTTATTGATGTACGAGGCTACAAAGGAATTCCAACTCTGGATGAGAGAGAGGTGTCCGTGTAAGAATGGTCCTCCAGTGAGTTTCAGGAAAACGCCACCGCACGTTCACTTAGTAGGGCCGTTCACAGTTTACGTCACTGTTCTCTCATTAATATGCAAAAATAAATATTTGTCCGCATTTTTAGATTACGCTTTTGAAAATTACGCATGCAAGAACGACAAAATACATCTCAGTGGGCGACTGCTAGTGTAACAGTGAATACTAAAAAACATATTCACGACTCAGAGTACAAGCTGCCAAAACAGCCACGCATGCAACATTGATAAAATTTGTCCGCATTTCAAGCTGCGTGTCCGATGTCGCGCGCGTACAGCTATATTTAGTAACAAACCTGTAACCGTGAACAAGGCTATACCGACGCAGTAAAAAAGCGACAGATTTCGTTGAAAAGTAGGGCTTCAAAATATCGACTTTTTATTGATAAACCCATCCCTCTGGACAAGTTTAAGCTTAGGCCTAAAATCAAAGGTGATCTACGACAAGGATGGTGGGTGTGGTGAAGATATTGTTGTTAATGATGATGATTTTTGGAACAGGAGGATGGGGGGAGGGAGGTATTTAATGAACACCTATTACCTGGTATTTGGCCAAAAATATCCTATATATATGACGTCTTTAAAAAATATCCTCTGACGTCACTTGTGTCGATTCAGTGGGGACTCGTAAACACCTAGGCCTATAACCTGGTCATGAGGGCTATAGCGCCCGTTTATTACCCCGAGGGGCCGTGTGTTACCAGAAACACATCGCCATTCCCCGAGGCCGTAGGGCGATGGATATAGCGATGGGTTTCTGGTAAGACATGGCCACGAGGTAGTAATAAACGGGTGCTTTATCCCTAATAAAGACCACGTTATAGGTGCTGAATTATGTTATGGTTTTTAATGTGTTTGATATTATGCACCGCAAAAATCCATTGTGACAAGTTAAGGTCTACTTGGCGATTTCTTCGCAGCGATAACAGAAGTACCACTTAAACTTTCTTCCGAAAAAAATTCTAAGCTTACCCAGCATGATCCTTGGATGCTTGAATCTTTTTCGTCGATGAGGTGATTAAGTTCCTGTGTTGTTTGGTTGGAAAATCTTGCTGTTTTCGAGAGAGACTCGTCGCTCATTCCGGGCGCTCATCCACGTTCTCGTCACCCGCCATTGTTTCAAAGTGGCAGACGACACTACGGTCACGTGACCGGGCACCTTTACAAATTTGGTCAAAGTCTTTTAAAAATACCTTCTTGTGTCTTTTTTTCGATTCAGTGGAGACTAGGTGTGTCTATTTTCGTGACGAATTCTGAGGAATTGCAACACGGAATGAGCATGTGGCGTGTTATAAGGTGCTTTGTGCACCACATGAACCATATAGGCTTACCACCAGAACAAGTCACGTGAGGGGAAAATAGCTACGTCTCGCGCCCACTTTCTCTAAAAATGTGACGTCGGAGGGTATTTCGCCAAAGATAATTTCTCTAGGGAAAAGGAAAGTCTTTGCAAAGTGCCCGGTCACGTGACCATGACCTAGGTGTTGTCTGTACTTTTTGAACGATCGCGGGTGGTCAGAGCGACGAGCCTTCAGCAAATAGACGAAGTTAGCATTCCAACCGCGCAGGTGCAACTAAGGATGTCATTCGCTTTTTTTTGCGAAGAAACTGCCGGGAGAAACTGAAGCCTCTGTGACCGCTGTTGAGAAATCGCCCAGTGAACTACGTTCGCTCTCGGCAAGTTCAGCAGAGCTGAAATCTGGATTGTCGATGATGGTGTACAAAGATGCCTTCTTACACAGTGTGGCGACGACATCATGTTTTCTGCAATGCTGGTGAAACTATACTGATTGAAAGGGATCGACTCAATACAAAAAACCGATCGCCTACCAAAGGAAGAGAAGACAAAACTATGCTGCCGTCTTCTCTTGATCGTTCAACATCACGGGGGGAAAAGTATGTAAATTGTAATGAACAAAAAATGTATCAGCAAATAGAGTAGATTTAATTATTGTAAAATTTCATGATATGTTACAAGTCATAAAATTTTACTATAGTTAAGTCTACCCTTGTTGCTGATTAATGCAAAGAATACATTGAAACACATGAAAAGAATAATAACAGCATTAGCATTTGGTATATTATAAAACACCTATAACGGCTGTTTATTACCCCTCGTGGCCATGCGTTACCAGAAATGCATCGCGATTACAGCGATCGATGTGTTTCTGGTAACGCACGGCCTGCGTTGGGGTAATAAACAGGCGCTATAGCCCTCATGACTAGGTAATATGTCTCTAGTACTGTCATAATTATTTCTCAGTCATCTGCCTCTAAAACTGCTATTTATACAATATCTTTTCATAAGATTAGCTTTTTAAAAAAAAATTGCACACATTTCGCGAGCACTCGGCTTGGGTCTTTTCTGGCTTGTCAATGCCTGTCAGCGGAATATGAACTTCGTCTCTTTGTCCAATAGTCGTAACTTTTTTCGCACTTGTACTTTTTCAGTTTTTATTTTTTTTCTCTCGTCTCTTCCGACAAGATCGCGGGTACGCGCTTTACGCCCGACTGCGCCGTCGTTTCACGCAAGATAATTTAAAAAGCGGGTAGGTAAGCATATTTTCAGTACCGAGTCAAAGTGGATCTTTAAGTCCCATTTTGCCTTGCAGGGAAAAACATAAATTGTGTGCGACAGGTACTATAAAACGGTTCGTGAGATAGTTACCGCACATTCCCCGTCCCCGCCCAAAACAGCGTTTTACCGAGGGACCGTAGTACTCCAAGTTTGCCCTTCTCTTACTTAAGCTACTTGTAACTTCACGTGCAGTTCTTTCCAAATACGAGAGAACGAAAAATGTATATTTGATTGCGTTAATTTAAAAAGCTAGCATCAACAGTCCTTCACTGCATTCCATATTGCATGATCTAAAGCTATTTGAAATTACTATTTCCCCGTTGTTCATTTCTTCTCCTTGACGAGAGTGTAAGGTTTCTGCTTGTAAAGAATTACACTTTTGAAAAATATAAGAGTCACCATCGCTAACTTTGCAGCGGATTTGCATTAAAAGTATCAATCACCCTTAACCTTTTGAGCGCCAAAGTCAAGTTTTGTCACCCGTATAAAATGTATCCCTGTCAATTTTTTTCAGATTTTTGTCAAAATTTTGATAAAAAAACTGTAGCCGATGAAAAGTGATGGCAATTTGGTCCAAAATTATCTCAAAATTTACATTAACAAATCATAAAAATTGGTAAAATGTTGCACTAAAATTTTGATGGGAAAATATTACATCATTCAAAGGGTTAAGCAAGAAAAACTTTGCTTATAAACCCAGAAAACTATTTAGAGTACATATTACAGTTTCTCTAGCATCAGCTTAACTTCCTTCCGGAGGGGTAATAAAGTGTATTTATTCATTTTGCGATTGATTCCATTCTTGTTAGGGCTATGGTGCGCCATCTTTACAGTGTATAGGCCTGATGTCTGTGCTGCTATCAAGAAGACTCAAACAAACAAAATACACAAAACACCCCCCAACAAAAGAAAGAAAAAAAGCCCTCCCTGCTCAGGAATGGAAGAAGCCTAAAGAAATGTGACAAAAAATGACGATTGAATAAATAGTCATAGAATATCAGCCGATCTGTGCAATTGAGACCAGAATTCCCTTGACTCTAACTTTTTGAATTATTTTCCAATAGTTTTTTTATTCTGTATTCTGTCTGTATAGATTATTTTCCCGTTCTATTCCCGAGGTCATGAAAATGCCCTGTTTATGTGTGACGTGTGTTGCGACCGAATTTGTCAAAGATGACTCGGCATAATGCACCACAAGCATTCACGGTGTTAGCAGGGATTATGCGCCATATTTCAGAAAACTTTTGTGAGGAAAATGTACGTTTTTCTAGCACAAGACCTATGAAAATGTTACCAGCTGTCAAAGTTGCTGTCCCTTTCAGCTAAAAGGCGCTATGGGGACAGATATTCAGACTCTCAAACTTTGACAATACTCTGATGGCTTACCACTTGTAGAGTCTCACTTTGAAGCTTACGGAGTAAACAGAGTTTTCACAGTTTTCACCGACTTAGTTTCGTGAAAATCGGGAATTTAATTTTTTCCATGGAGATAACACAGGGATGGCGGCATTTTGAATTTAACATATCTATAGATATTGGGTAATTTGTTTCTCCAGTACCAAAATTTGAACGGTGACCCCGATATTTATTCTTGATTTTGAAAGAGAATGGAGTAAAGTTTTCTTTCGGAAAGTTTGAGCAAAAGTTTAAGTATTTCATATTCAAGGGGTTTAGTTCTGAAGGCTAAGCCAATAAAACCATTGCAATTGTTGTTTGGACAATGTTTGCGGTAACGTTGTGACATTTTCAGATGGTGAGGGCAGCCTTTGCTAAACGATAGACTACTTATAAGGGCAATTGCGCATGACTCTTTCTGTCATTAATGCGACGCAGTTTACCGTTATGATGAACAGCCATTACTACTTCTCAAACACCACATTCACTGTTCCTAACCTTGATCTTGAGATCGGTCATTTTGACAGCCATCCGTCGATATCTGGCCCTGGTTACGACCGTGACATAGTGGTGTAGACGAGTGTCAAATTTAATCAATTGAAAATTCACGTTATTGGCCGGGTACTCACATATAGAGCCTCGGTAACTTGTGAGGGATATATTACCGCTTTCAGCATGTTTGTCCCGTAATCGAACATACCTCCTGCATTGTCTATTATATTACCGCTGGCAAATGGAATCTAGCACGGTCCCTCCACAAAAGGAGGGACTGTGAATCTAGTCAGGAATAAATCTAGTAATCAGAAGTACACCAGGTAAACTTGACGTTTCACGAATACAGACTGTATTGATAAATTGAAGACTGTGATTTGGAAAAAACAAGAACATAGACGTATTTTAAAAAACAAAATAAAATACCAGAAAGTACTCCCGAAGTTAAAAGAAAGAAGTATTATTGGATTTTATTTTGTATTTTGGCACCAGTGTCGACTATAAATTCATTGTGTAGTTCTCAAAAAAGGTTGATTGGGCATGTCAATTAGATTATGTATGGGGTGCAATGTTATGGATGATACAGGCCCATTCAACAAAACTACCCATGAAAAAAGGTGTTGGCGAGCGATACCTAGGCGGATGGGTGCCCCCTTTTTCCTCTGGGTAATTTACTGTCATTATCGGGAGGGGAAATTATTCTTTTGCTCAGCGGGCAAAGCCAGTGGGCGGAGATTAATTATTCAGCTGTTCTCTGGAATTTAGATAGGGTAGCCAAAGATACGGAGCGAAGAAAGGACATTTGGGGAGGTTTCTGTTGTTGCACGGAGAGGGCGATGTTCGTTTGTGTTGGAATTTGACAGCGGGGAGGTTTCTGTTGGAGAGTGACGAGAGGGGGGGGGGGGGTTTAAAAAAATTATAGCGTACTGCCCGGTTACGAGCATCTTTTACTTCTATCCAAATTCAAATTGTTCAAGACACGTTAAAATAGTCATAGACCCTCGAGAAAAACGTTTTCTTGAGGGTCTATGGAATAGCATAGTTCATCCAAATCGACTACTTGGTTTCTCCCGTTGACAAGTAAATCCAAGTGTTCAAAGAAATTCAACTGTCATATGCTACGTGTACAACAAAAAATACCAAGTATTTCCACGCACTATACGTAGTAATTACAAAAACATGTTGACACATTGGACAAAAATTGCTAATTGTTGCAGCTACCAGGGCTATGAGAGCTTGGGTATAATCAGTGCTGCCAGCCATTGATCGACAGGTAGTGATCAAACTTTTATTGGAATACAATTTATATTCTTGTAAAACAGTACATAATGGAAACCCGCAATACAAGAGTAAAAGTATACTTTTTCACTGGCAGTTTACAAAACACAATATTTGACAGTCTATAAAGCACGATATTTGATAGTCTGCAAAACACACTATTTGATAGTCTACAAAAGATATTAATAATACCCTACAAAACATCGTATTTCGTAGTCTACAAAACACATTACTTGATAGTTTACTAAACACGACGTTTGACAGTCTACAAACACGATATTTGACAGTCTACAAGCATGATATTTAGCAGCAATATAAACGCGATAGTTGGCACTCCTTATAAAAAAAACCTCGTTATTTGCTAGTCTCCATATAGTTTACTACTTATAAAACACGATATTGATAGTCTACAAACACGGCCGTGACAGCTTTATGTTATTTAACATTCTACTAACACAATCTTGACTGTCTATACTCAAACGGTATTTGGCTTTCTATACGAAACACGACAACTGATATTCTTTACACAAAACGTAACTGTAATTTTACAGACTACATACATGATATTGACTGTCTGCAAAACTTATCGAAAGTCTACCAACATGATACTTAACGGTCCACAAAACATATTATACGATAGTCTATACATGTACGTATTTGGCAATCTATACAGAGTCACGTATCTGATTATTTTCAAAAGAACAATATTAAAAGCCTCCGTACACAATACTGAACGCATTATTTGACAGTCTACAGGGGTTTTGACTGTCTAGAAAATGATATCATCTTGATATTCATGTAACGTATTTGGTTGTCAACAAATCAATATTTGGCAGTTGACTCTCTACACAAAACACGATATTTGAAGTCTGCGAAACACGATTTGGCTATCAATAAAATAGACGGGTTAGCTGTTTTGGGATAAATGCACAAACAAACTACTTGATTTCGACAAAATGTTCGCAGTAGAGAAAAGTTGGCAATCATATCAGTCTAATTAATGCCATATTTGGTAGAATACAAAACAGTTTAAAAGTCGATTAACACGATTTTTGATTTCTAATGGCACCAACAATATATTTGATTATGGCAAAAGATGTTCATTGCACTGGGATATCTTTTTCAAACAAAGGAAAACAGATATGGACAAACTTCGGAAGAAACGAAAGAAAAGAAAACTAGATATAGATTTCTCTACATCGTGAGATAATGGTCGCACTCAAATCACGTTGAAAGTAAACTTTCATCGTTTACAATGGAATAGGTCCGCAGCTTGCATAATTTTGCCAATTATTTTCCTATATATTTTTCTTTCTGTCGATTATGAAGTTCAAATAATTTTATGTAGTATGCGCCTCGAAAGTAAAAGACTTAAACTTTTGCTCAAACTTTCCTCGAACAATATTTCATGCATTCTCTATCAAAATAAAAAAGGGACCACCGTGTAAATGTTGGTACTAGAGAAACAAATTACCCAAGATTTACCGATATTTGAAATACAAAATGGCCACCATTTCGAAAAACTAAGATGTTGTAAAGTTTTCTTACACCAAGAGCTTTATAATGAAAATGAACCCCCACATGTGGTATATCAGAAGGTTTGGGAGTCCCCGAGGCGCATAAGCATACGAATGAGCCGATAGGGGCTTTAGTTCTCAGGCGTATTAGGTAAATGGCGTCTCAAAAATGAAAATAAACCTGAATTGTACTTTGTCATTAGAAGCTTCAAACAATTCTCTGTCGTAATGAAGAGTTTAAGTAGGCCTAAAAGGTCACCATGGCCATGTTTGAAGTCGCCATGCAAATTTTAACAAGTGAAGCAAGCTTGGACGTTCTACCACGGTCCGGGGCCATGGTTCTACGAATGTTTGAAATTCCAAATGGCTGTCATTCTAGTGTTTATTTATAAAGTTTCAATTCTTTTACGCAATGAAGGTACAACACTATAATTCCCTCCACTTGTTGCGAAACGGAACAAATCTAAGAAAACTGAAGACCAATGATGAAATTAAAGGTTCATTAGAGTCAAAACATCTTTTCCTTCGATTTCTGGTCCCTTCAGCATCTAAGGAGATAAGCTATTGATTATATTTTCAAAATAAAGAATCTTGCTCGATCACTGTAATACAGTTTTGTTAAACTGCAATATTACTTTGGAAAGTAGCTTACCACACATTATCAAGATGAAGTCTGTATTCTCTGGGGTGTAACACAGTCACCTGTGGTCCATTCCGCTCTGCGTCTATGTATGCGCCCCATAGACGTGTGTGCATGATCCTCTTCTCAGGCGGCATATGTACACACGTCTATGGGGCGCATATATATGGACGCAGGGCGGAATAGACCACAGGTGACTGTGGGTGTAAAGACAGCTGACCACTTGTCTTAGGCAAGGCGTTCACTCAACTGTCAAATCAAGGCAGAGATGGCTACCATTTTTCAAATCTTGTGAAAAAACGTATTTTATTCAGAACAAAGCTCGTTGTCCAAACTTCATCTGTTTATTATGACAATACTCGAAGTAAGTTCCATATTGCTGAAGCCCATCGCCGTTCATGTAGGTGCCCTGCATCTATTCTCGACGATACATTTAGCAGCTAATTACATTTTCATGACTTGACTATAACATTTTTATCTGGCTCGCTGGCTTTTAAGTTGACTTTCACTGTTCTTTTTGGGATGCTACTTTTATCGGGTTAATTTGGTTTTTTTTGGGTCATTTTCTGTATTTCTTGGTGTTGCCCTTTAAGTATTGTCAATTTGCATGCATCTCATTTCCAGTCTGATCTTTCTTTTTTCTGTACTATTTTATTGGTATTTTTTATTCTAAACTGTGGTGTATTCTATTTATTCACTGTATGAAAATCCATCTATGGATGCATTTAGACAGCATGAATAAATAAATAAATAAATAAATAAATAAATAAATAAATAAATAAATAAATAAATAAATATGGAGCCGAGCAACAGTGTAAATTATACTGAGTTTTCAATGTGCGCTTCCTTTAACCATTCGACTGTCATCCGATAACAACGTTAACGATCTTTATTTTTTAAGTGAGGTAAAATTGCTCTTTTATAGCCCCAATAAAGCCGCGATCAATAGGCCTATGGTCAGATTTGACTTAAGTTCGACTTTGGGCGATGATTGTATTTGAGACAAACTTCAGAAATAAAGACTACGTTGTAATTATAAATTGAACAGTCCCTGCGTGCAGTCCTGCGTCTTTTAAACATGTAACATAGGCCTACAGTTAAGCCCACATGCAATACATAGCGACATATGTGTGTGAAGATGCAATAGGCGAATTAAATAGTCTCCGCCAAGTTGACAATCTGTAGGCCTATTTGCACAAACAATGTTGACCTTTTCATACGTAGCACAATATAGGCCTACGGTGTTTAAAATTATAAACGACGCCTCTTCGCAGTGGCTTTTCATGGATGTAGGTTTGTTGAACAAGTAGTTTGCACGTACTTATTTACGACTGGATTTATGCACCTAAATTGACTAATCGATTCTAGGAAAGAAAGTAGGGTGAGTGCAGAATCCCATGCCCGTTGAGGTCGTATTTAATTCGTATGAAGCCCACCCGACTTTCGGGCGACGCAGTCAAGTACTTTTGTCAATAAAAACAGTGCCGCGCACCTCGGCCCCCACCTTCGGTGTAAGGTCAGGCAGATCGGTCAAAAGTCGTTATGCCTAACAAAAATATCAAGTAGCACCAATCAGCACCGCTCTCCTCCAAGGTCTCCCCGCTTTGATGCTGAAATCCAATTTTAAAAATGCCTCTGACAGTTTCTGAAATACACTCTATCTCACAAGTTTGATAAACACCTTGTTCTGGATAAAAGTGGGATCTATGCCAAAACGACGCAATGGTAATGGAAATTAAGCAGAAGTGGCGGCGGGTCGTTTTCCATTCACTGTAGTGGGCTTATTCTTATTCCACAGACCAAAGTACGACTGATAAAGCATGCCTCGGCAGGAAAAAGCGCGCTTTTGCATTATTGTGAGGTCAGAGTTCAATAATATCGCAATGCTTGTCGGGACAACCAATCCAATATGGCCGTGCAAACTGCTGTGATTTGAGGCTATCGCCCGTAAGCTGCGAGGCAAGTAGTACATTTTGCTGTTATTTTCGAGGTATGTTGAATGCTTTTTGCACCTAAAAGGCAGAACTGTATCTAACGAAGGGTATTGTGGCCAAAATGCTACAATTTGTTGCAGTGGACCGCAATTTGAGCCTTCGCGGGGCTGGTATGTGAAAGGCGTTCTTTGTCCGTCACCACTGCTTGTCATCAACACCCAATGAGACGCTCTATGTACGAAAATTACCTCGCAATTGTATAGCCCCGTACGCACACAGCGATATCGAGCACGTTTCATATTATACGCACTTCAGACTCTTTGAATAGCGTATTAGTATTTTACACCGGGAAACACTTGGCTTACCCGATGTTACGCATGCTAAATTAGCAAAAAAATTCAGAATGCCATTTTGACAGCCAGCCACTGTTTCTGGTGAGCTACCGCGTTCATTTGCAAATCTGCGGGGATAGACAGTTTAACATTCATGAAAATTTAAACAGGCACTACCCACGAGGAGGAGAGGAAAAATATGCAAAAGTAACCATTTCGGGCTTGTAGTCGTATATTTCTCCGGATTTTGTCTTGATATCGGAGTTTCGGATCGTTCACAGCTACATGGAAATGTTGTGGTGGTAGCATGTGGGTTCGTAAATGTATAGTCAGTCGAGGTCACGCAGCCGTGCGTACACATAGTACTGTGTAGCGAAGCCTTGGGCAGCGTCTAAATGGTGTATTGAAATTTCGCCCATTTGATCTGCGGCAGCTATATATCACAATCAAAGGACATCACCGAGTGTTGCGCAGCCACAGATCAGGTATAGAAAGTAACGGTAGTTGCAAATTAGAATTTGATAGGAATCGGATATGTGGAACAGTGATGGTTTGACAGTGAAAAAAAAAACCGAGTCGGTGGGGTAAACTGAGATATGTGCCCAGCCTTCCATGATGGCTGTGTTGTATGGGGTTTCAGGGATCGGCTTGGCGAATCTGCATACAGGAGAGCACGGGGAGCAAACAGAAGTCGAAATCACTGGATTAATCCGGCTCTGAAAGTGAAATCCGTGCGCCAAAATATACGTAGCAGAGCAGCAGCCGACCTAATGTAGCCAAATTACTGTCAATTAGCATAATTTATGCAACTAGAGCATTGTTTATGCTTGTCAGTGTCTCTGTCTTTGGACATGCCGCTCAGCTCTTCTTGCCCTTGGTTTGTTGCACGAAGGGCTGACAGACTTCTACATGCAATGTCAGAGTGTGTTCTGAGGTATTCACAAACAGCGGTGAATTTTTTTTGTGGACTGAGTTTGTCTTCACCTTTGTGCTAATTTGAGTATTTTGTATCACATACATGTGAAAAAAATATGGCTTTTTTTCTGAAAATAATATGTTCTGCCAAAGTGTATGATTTTCCTGTGGTGTGTATGATAGATTTAATATGGCGTTGTCCACAGCAGAGTAGGTTATCTGAAACCCTCTAATTCCTGGGTGTGCTTAAATATACATGGTCCTGCCCCCTCCAAATAAAACAATTGGGTTACACCAAGCATTATGGGGTTAAAGGTCAAATATTCAGACACAGTCCGCCAGTCTGTCTCTATAAGTCTCTTACTCTCTCTCTTAAAAAAATTCAAGAAATTACATCACTACAGATATCGTTGGGCTTTATACAATTTAGCAAGGAAATCACCAAAAACCTGGCATTTTTGCTATCAAACAGTAAATTGTAAAATTATTGAAATTGTGTCGACAGGGAAATTATGTTTTGTTGTATCAAATAGTGAAAGAGAAGGAAGATTATGCTGGCAATAAAAGTCTACTGGTAATGTTGTCCACAGGATTGAAAATCAACAGGAAATTTTCTTCAGTGAGTAGCTGCAATATTCATCGAAGTCAGGTGACAATTTGATGACCCCTGACCTTTTCACACTCTGTGGCCTAATTTTTGAGAACTCAAAATAGCCAGTTGATGTCATGTGTTGACTTTTGTTTGATTTGACACGTTTAGTGTTTCTGTGCAGCGGTTGGTAGAATATCAGAGGTGAAATGCATTACAGTTCCTATCTATCAAATATTTCATTGTTTTGGAGGTAAAATGTCATATTCCCAAGAGTCTTCTATGTCATATCGATAAAAGAAAATTGATCCTAATAACATTAAGCAACATATTACAAATACTTTTCAGTGGTATTATGACAAACCATGAAAGATTGTTTAATTAATTTAATATTTTATCTCTGATCAAAGGAAATGAAAACCTATTACATTTTGAATTTACACTGTATATCTAAATTCAAAAATGCCTTTGAATTGTTATCTTGGGCTTGTATCCATTTATATTTGCTATATTTGTGATGTCATCACTACTTTTTTCAAGCTATTTTATTTACTTTGTCATGGAATTTGTAGAGAAACTCAAGTCAATATAAAAGGCCCATAATATATTTTCCGGTGAAATGAATTTTCAGTCCAGCAACAGGGTGACTTCAGATGGTTGGAACGACTTCCCGCTAGAGTGGCATCGGGAGTCATCTATTATATAAAGCCATCCAGGTTTACTGGAAAAACAATTTCATTGAAGTGTGAAGTGGGAAGGCTTTATAATCAGCATTTAGTTGTCAGTGTAAACGCAGTGTCAGATTCTGTTAGAAACAATTTAGTGTTTTAACCATATTTATCAGGTGCCCTTTCAGTAACCTGATATTTCCTCGCCAGCATGGTTCCAACCATTCTCTGAGAGCTTACCCTTTCAACACTGTGGTTTGGCCCAATCCCATAGTTAGCAATGGTAATTGTGGGCCACTTCACAAGGAATATGGGGAGAACAGCATAGAGAACAACGATCCACCTTTTGACATTCACCATAGTCTTTATATACGCGATTCTGTTTAATTATTCGCGGAATTACTGTTGTTTCAAATTTATTCTAACAGTGTTGTTTGAATCATATTTAATTTAGATGAAATTTCTGTCTTTTTGATGATATTCTTTAACCCTTTCACATACATGTCTCTGTGCAGAGTTCTAACTTTTCCAAGGATAAAGGAAAAGGATTATGAATTGTTTTGTGACGCTCAAGATCATAAAGAGAATGGTAGTTGTTCTAGCAGTATAGCACTACCGACAGCAATGCATTTCAGTAAGGAGGGTGACATATCATACCTGACATGGATCACAAATAGATAACTGTGCATTGATGCTCCTTATTACTCAAAAATGTGTCCTTTTCTGACAGTCATCACAGAAAAAAATCATGGAAATTGCTCTCTCCTGACATCTGGTTTCTTTAAATATCATAAAACAGGCCTTAAAATCATGTGTCAAGTTTTAGACTTGGACATGTTGACAAAAATATAGAAAATATATGGAAATTTGTTTTGAGTACTTGGATCTTTCATGATGGAAACAGAATTAAATACACTAGTTTGCATGAACAAAAAAATTAAGCTTCTATTAGTAAACATTTTGGAAAAAAACATCACTTTGCCAATCCAGCAGAACTTGTTGCATTTTGTATTTCCGACATTTGAAATTAAATGTAAAAATAATTTACTCAAATGTTGACAGTCATTCTGCCAAGTCTGTGGAAAGTGCATTGATTTCCAGGTTGCCAAGAGGATGGCAGTAATGGGTTTCACTGTCCAACTGTAAAGTCAAACGTCCAAGCTTAGCGCAGGTATGTTACTTCCTTGTATGTAACCTTACATCTAGGTAGGTGAACAGGTTTTTGGCTCAATACTGCGTTTCACTGACTGGCAGGGTGGCGAGTGACAACCCAGGAGGGAAATAAACTCTCACACCAAGTTGGCACATGTACTATTCTCGTAACTAGAAGCCAGAAATATCATTCGCGACTTTCTCACTGCAGCTCAAAAAATAGGAATAAGAAAAAGTATATTTGTTCAGTGGTGCATGGTCGACAAATCATCATCATTCAGGAACAGTATTTAAGATATAATATGTGGTACTGGTTTTACCAAACTTGACCTACATGTAACAGTGACAGAGAAATCTGTAGATAATGCGTCAGATGTACACTAAAAATCATCTCTGTCACACTCACAGTTCCTGTTTTCCATAGAGGGCCAACTGTACCCTTGATGGCAATAGACTTATGCTGTCATTCAAGGATCAGCTTTTACAGAAAGATTTTATTCCTTTGTATGGGGACATGACACGTTTCTCATGCAGTGACTGTAGGCTCAAAAATTGGAAATTTGGACTTTTGTGATGTTTCTTTCAGTGCCCTGCGTAAAGTATTGTAATCCATGTGGTTTTTACTGGGGGGCATAAATGCTTGGGTTTTGTTAGAGCAAAGGAAAACCCTATATAAGATGGACAGATTAAGAGATGCATGTACATGTAGATTAGCAGAAAGAGGGATAAGTAAAGAAATAGACATAAATAAGTAAACAAACATACATGCCGACATCATTTTCTGTTCAATATTATATATCTCTGTTGACTCAGGTATTGTGTTTTGAGGGCAGGCTTAGAATTATGAAGATAACAAGCTCAGTTTACTTTAACCTTTACACATCTCTCATCGTATTTGTTAATGTTCCTAGCAAGTGCTACTTGTATCTGCTTTTGTTTTGGATGACAGACTTTATTGTGTGGGAAATGTCGATTAGTTTGTGAACGTTGAAAATGTGTTTGTGATCGATTGCAAGTCTTGGAATAATGGTACATTGTTGAGAAGTGACAACTAAGTGGCTGATTCATTGTGCAGATGTAGCGGATGTTTCTTATATTAATCGTATTCAATATTAATCACACTGTCCGCTACTTGGAGCCATGTTGTCCAGAGATGTTCTTCAGATTCTGCCCACCCTCCATTGCCTGTGCCTGAAACATGAACTCCAACAGAACCATGATGCTCTGCTCAGTTGATTAACTGTATTCCATGCATTTGTCTTATGGTCGGTAATTTGTAAATACAATATAGTAATTATAAGAAGGCTTTCCCACACCGACGCACAGAAATTATAGAATTACATGAACACACGTTCTGTTTTAGCAAATGTAATTTCATGGACATGTCTGAAATTATGATTGATGTCCATTATGATTATTAAAATATGCTGCTCTATTATGGGTTTATAGTGCAATGTTCTTGGCAATGGGGATATTGAGGGATGGCCTCCTGCCTGTTATTCCAGCAATCTATTCTTATGTAAATAACTATGCAAAATAATACATTTCCATATCAAAAGAACATGCAAATTATGGATTGTTATGTAAATTTGTCACCTGTTTTTCCAAGCTGTGGACAACACTGTGTCAATGTTTATTTGTCACAGCTGCATGATAGAAGCCAAACTCATTGCTACTGTCTTATGCAACAGTGATCCGCCTTGGCATTTCATCCACAAAATGTTGTGTCTAATTAATTGCCTCATTTTGACTGAAAAATTATCAATGTACTGTGCATAATGGTAAAAATGGTAATGGTAGGCCGAGCAGTTTTCACCATGATCACTATGAGGGCAAAATAAAATGATCAGAGATTGTATTGAAATTTTCTGTTTTGTGAAAGTGAATGCCACTGATTCAAAGTTCAACATTTGCCGATACAACTTGTATCCATCATACATAAACTTGACATGCTCCTAATTTCAAGAATAACATTTTCATATCAGAAAAAATCTTATACTCGGTCAGTCATTTTGAAATAATGAAAAGTGGAGCAATATTCAAATGCTTGAAATAACTTCAGTGTTAGTATTAAGACATCCGGGGCTTACAGTAAACTTCCTATAGCATCGTCTGTGACTCCAAAAGTTTGTTCCCCCCCTGAAGTCTTGGAATATCACATGGATCAGCCAAAGGTGCATTACACAGTATAGACCTTAGAGGGCAGTATTCAATGTTGTCCTGATACCCGGGTCAGAACGGAACAGACCAAAGTATACCCTTCAAGGCAGAGTTGATTTACTGGTATTTCAATATGGATAGCCACTCACATGGTGTGTACATTGTATGTACAGTGTGATGGCGTAAGAAAAGTACTGACATGTATAGGCTTTTGAATTCAATGTTTGGAAAGTGAAAAAAATTTGTGACATTTTTCAGGAGCCATTTTTACCTGTTAGTTAGCTTGAAAACAGCTTCTAAGATACATTTTCACTTCTTTTGATGTTTTTTATCTTATAATTAACCTACCGGTATCTAATCCACTCTTATGTCCAGTGAGTTTGAAAATCAATTGAAAGGATTTGCTTGCATTTATTACGTGAAATTTTTCAAATAACTTCCGTACTGGAGATATAAAAGCCCAATCCACTTACTGTAACTTCAAAACTACTCACCAGAAACATTTATTCATGGTTTCAGTTCATGCCAAACTTTTTATCAGCGTTTTTTATTTTAGTCAGTGATTACTGAAGAACATAGACGTAAAGATTTGTTTTACAATTAGAGGTTATTACCCAATATCGCCTGTTCCTGTGTTGTATCAGCATGAGTGTCATTTGTGCTGCGTCAGACACTCGACTTCGTCTCGTGTCTGACGCAGCACAAATGACACTCATGCTGATACGACACAGGAACAGGCCATATTGGGTAATAACCGATTTATCATATACCCATGCCCACAATTTTAGGGAATTTTTACTAATAGAACGAAAAACACCATAATTTTGAGGCTTTACTTTATTACGCCTTGCGCATAAATATCAGAATGTTTATGTAAACAGGCTTCATTCATAAAGTATACGACGAAGATGTCAACATCACGCGCGACATCGCTGCAAGTCGTCCATATCTCAATGAAACCCAAGAAGAAAGACACCGGGATACAAAAATCGTCATACAGAAGGAACATTTTAAGGTGCAATATGCTATTACAACTGTAACCGATCAAAAACTGCTCAGCTTTTAAATTTATCCTGATTTCGATCGTCGTACGGCACGGAGCTCGCGCGGAGAGGACGCCATTTTGTTAGTTTACCTTTAGAGTTGCCATGTCAACAGTCGTCGCACGCGCGACATCGCTGTCACGCCACGCGCTCACACTACCTGTTCGGTGGAGACTGTGCACAGTGCCGGCGCCGTGCGAACGGCAGAATGTTTGCTAGAATTTGACCAAAAAAATACCATGGGAAAACATTTCAAGACTCAACGTTGATATTTCCGTATTTTGCAACCAGAAATACCCTGTTCCTCGAAGCCCTTCAAGTTCAAGTTTTTACGTCAGCGACATCGCTTCGCAGGCGGGGAGCGGCAGCCATTTTGTTGTTTACGTTGTTTACCAACAAACTGCTAATGTAGTTCGGGAAAACTCTAAAACTGATGACGTTCATCGTGCATATCTCGACGTTTATCGTGAAATATCACGGCTGATATTTTACATTGAACGTCACTAGGATGTAGCAATATGGGCATGGGTATATGATAAAGGTTTATACAAAGCAGTCCAAATTCTATGCCTCCCTTCAACATGTGGAATAAGGAGTTATTGTTGGTGTTGATGTAATCTTGAGGGGATGACAGCATGCACTGTTACTGGACAAGTCATGGGATCAAATCATCATGAATCAATGTGACATTAGATTTCTGCATTAATTTGCATCGATCCTATCAGTGATTGAATTTAAGGTAGAAAGCGCCTCGGAGACAGATATTTAGACTTTCAAGTTTTTCCATTACTTTTCTGGTCTATCACTCGTGGGGGCTAATTTTAAAGCTCTTGGAGTATTAAAAATTTAGACTAAGTTTTTCAAAAAATAGAAAATTTTATTTTTCACCATAGAGTTAACATCACAATGGCGGCCATTTTGAATTTTAAATATTTGTAAATGTCAGGTAATTTCTTTCTCTCATACCAAAATTGCACAGTGACCCTTGATTTTTTTCTTGATTTGGTAATATGATTAACAGTTTTATTGAAGAAATTTTGAGCAAAACGCTCCAGTCCTTCACTTTCAAGCAAAGATTTCGAAAAATTGTGATCACCGATAGTCATGGTGAAATGAATATGTAGGTCGGTATTGAAGTCATAAGCTGTTTATTTTCTCCCCTTGTTTCATGAGAGTATAAAGCAAGTTAGAATGACTTTTCTCTTTGCAGTTCCTCTTATGTATTTTACAAGCAGCCTGTTACAGTGTTAGTGCATTATCAAGGTTTAGGGGTCAAAGGTCAATCCATGGCATGCTGTCAGTCAGCAAAATTATTTCAAAGCGCAAGCTTACATAAATGTGTACATTATGATCAGATCCCTTCCGTTGATATCAAAATCCATGTCAGTAGATAGAGCACCAGATGAATGTGTGAGTGATAATCAGTTTGATACATGTATGATTCAGATAATGGAAGTTAGGATTCCCTCATTAAAAATCCTTATTAATAATACATGGCTATGTATATATATTTGTAAAAACTGTCAATTCAAAGTTTATTGACCAAACGTAAAATTTTAGGGGACAAACAAATCTTGTATATTATAAAACTAAATAGTAGAAAAAAAATCACTGGAGGTCATAATATAATCTGTTTGGAATCTTGATGTTTGCTGATCGTTTCTAATCCTTTGACAGAAGATATCAAATTACTGTCTTGAAATTCATGTATTCACCGTTCACTGTCTTTTTCAAACAGTACATTATGTCAGGGTTGCGTCTCCATTCATTCAGTACCCACGCCTTCCTGTCTCTCTGCTCACCAGTAGATAAAAGTTTATAAGAAATTCACAGAGGCTGTGTCTGTCATTTGAATGTGAATAACAAAATCTCTTGCCGGCTGATTGTCCCATCTGTTCACCGTCACGGAAATAACTGACCCACTGTGATTATTTTGGAACAGTGGAGTGTCACGGGTGTGGGCAACTCTGATCTCATCCATCAGGCGCTGCTCACTAGAATAGAAAAGAAAGTGAAAATAAATCTTATGTTGTTTGGGCTTCCTGTTGGAGGTGTAACACTGCCAAAGCCTCACAAGAGTGCTCCTGGCTAATTGCCCTTGCAATTACTTCCTTGAAATGCTAATTTAATTACACGGTAATTACCCAGCAGCTCTTGTGTATACTGTCTGAAGACCTTGCATAAATTTGATTGCAGTGGGCATCTCACTGGTGTGTTGTGTGGCTTGGGGTTTTTCACATGCTGACAAGAAGCCTTATCATCAGATCTCAGGACAGAGCTAGCTAATTAGGATGTTTTACAAGCAATTGTATCTTGTCTTCTTAATCACATATGCTGTTCATCTAGTTTCGTGTTACTGTGTTTAAATTGAAGACCCCCATCTCTGGCAGTGGTAAATATGCCTTGTTTGTCGCACAATTTGAAAACACTGTTCCTCACCTTGCATTAGCATCGTAACTCAGCAAATGTTAAATCTTAGTAATTGTAGTTCTGTCTTGCCAGGAAAGGTGATCTCAGAGGAGCTGAGAAATTGTGCTTGTTGCCATGGAAACCTGGTGAGTTTCCCACGGGTACGTCCAGAAATTGTATAGAAGAACAACTATTGTCAAAATTAGCTCGCTTCCTTTCTTAAATTGTCACAGTAATAGGATAACTGGAAATGATCTGATAATCGTTTATTTTGGCAGTTGGCAAAGATGTACACGGATGTTCTTTATAAAAAAAGATGACACGAAAAAGTCACCTAATATACAAATATGTAATCAACATTTGAATATGTGGTCATAGTTGTATATTTCTTTCCTTTACACAAGGCAGTATTTACGTGAGCAGTTGAGATATAAAACCGAAAATATACTTTCTAACGAAGAATTGGCCACAGAATCATGCCTCTCTGTATCTCTGAATAGAAACCTCACAAGGCAGATATCAAAAATCAGTAGTGTGAGAAGTATGATTGGACATGTGTGTTTTCTCTGTTCTGCCGCCAAATTTACTGAAAATGAATTGCACGGGTTTGAAATTCCTGCCTGGCGGATTATGTTGATTTCAGTGAAACTTGAGGCGCACAAACGTAGTGTCAGCACCCTTGCGAGGTGTATCATGTTTCTGTGAAACATGCATAGGAGAAATGATCTGTGCTTCTGAGAACATCCCCCCCCCCACAGGATTGTTCAGCCTTTATAAGCAGAAGCCCTCCCCCTCTTTCCCACATCAACAATTTTTGTTGTTGGTTAACCCTTTGAGTGCCAAAGTCAAGATTTTTGGCAAAATTTTGGCCAAAAACTGTAGCCTATGAAATGTGATATCCATTTGGTACAAAATTATAAAAAAAAATTACAGAAAAATTCATAGAAATTTAACCAAACATTTAAATTTAACCAAAAATATGAAATATTTTTGATTGGTTCAGAAGTTTGAGGTTGAAGATTAATTCCAAAATTCATGAAAGATTAGCGATTCTTTTGCTAAATTAGGCTTTTCCCATGTGACAGTACTGTTAGCACTGTAGCCTTACAAACCCTTTTCTGTTTTCACCTGAAAAGACCTTCCCAAGCTCTATAGAGTAGTGTTTCATATCCTTGTTCCCTTTTACTGAGATCCCACTTCTTCCTGGTGATCAATGGACAGTTTTTATGTCCCGGACACAGTTTTATATCCTGGTAGTTTACATGCTACAAAGTTTTCAAACTTTAGCATTTTGGACAGAGGAAATTCCAAACTTTTGCGTGAAAGTAAGTTGCACTGCAGTAGCGATGCAGTGCAGATTGCAGTGAACATGGTTGACTGTTCAATCAAAAGACTTGTAGAGTCACATCAATAGAAAATGACAGGATACAAGGTACAGGGGTCATGAAAATGGCCGATTAGCCCGTACATGTACTTGCATAACGTGTGGAAATGTGAAGCCCATTTCCAGCCTTCTCTTCTGAAAAAAGATTCTTCTAACCTGCATTCACAGGCTTTACCCTTTCCAACCCAATAAATTATTGAAGGCCCCTTTTTCAACCCATCTGTGGTAATAAGGTAATATCAAATTCAGCCATTTTTTTCCCTGGTGAATTATTTATCACTGCCTTTTCTACTGTGCCTGTAATATTTTAATGTCTCCCAGTTCCACCCATCTGTATCGAGATTTGTCAGCAGTCGTGTTTCTTGTCCTGTGTATAATTTTCATGGAAGAATGCCTCAACATTTCGTGGACATAGTTCGTTATGATATATGAGAACGGATATCTCCTCATTATATAGGTTAAAGTTTTCTCAACCATTCTTGAACCTTTTGAGTGCTGTAATTTTTCCCACGAAAATGTTAGTGCAACATTTTTTCAATTTTTATAATTTTTTCCACAATTGTTTTGATAATTTTGGACTAAAGGGGCACAGCTTTTTGTTGGCTATAGTTTTTTCACAAAAGTTTGGGAAAAATTTGAAAAAAGTTGTCTGGATCTTAAAAAAATGATCTGCGTTATATGTTATAAAGGTGACAAATATTGACTTTGGCAGTCAAAGGGTTGGTCTTGTCTTATGGAAGCCCCTTTCTGACAAGCAAGTTGACAATTCATTGGCCATTCTCTGCTGATTAACATATTAAAATGCTGGGGCTATGAAATGCGCAGCACCCTAGAAGCTTTTAGCCAATTGGTTAGCTGAAGTTCATCGTTTCCAAACAACTAATCAGCAAATCAATTGCCCTAGTTTCAGACTCCTTAAGTTGCTGTAAATAATGACAATCCGCTTTGCAGGGATAAGCTTCATTAGCGAATTGTCAGGAATGCTCTGGTAAAATGAAAATATTGCATGCTCACTGTCAGTTGCAGAAATCCGTTACACCAATCCAAGTCCCATGCATCAGACATGTTGAAATAGTCTCTGTATAACTTTAGAGATATTACAGTAACACAAGTGTTCTCTACAGCTTGAAAAAAAACAGAGAGACAGCCGATTTACATAACAATATACAATTTGCATATTCTTTTGTTGTGAAACTGCATTCTTTTTGTATAGTTATTTGCATATGAATAGGTTGTTCCAAAAACAGGGGGATGGCTCAGCCCTAGAAATCCCCCATGTCGAAAACCCTGAACAGTAATCGCTGTCTGTGTGAAGTAGTACTCACAAGACTTTATTTGATTATCACACCATGTTACAATAATTGAAGGCTACTGCTATGTAACAATACCACAGGGAAAGTGTCCTCCTGTGATAATAATGCTAATCTTCCTCATGGAAAAGTTGTAAGTGAATACTCTTGAAAATTTGTCAATGGTTCATGCTGAATTTTACTTTGTAACCAGTACTATTTCTATGTGCAAGTTACATACATTTTGTAATTATATGTACCTGGTAGGATGAATAACTTTGTTCTTTATCAAGTGTTTTGTAAATGTTATAATTAAAATTTTCTAAATTATGTGTACATACCTATTATCATGTCAAGTCATTCAAAGTGCAAACACAAGTGTTTCCAGACAATTTAATTTACTTGCCATTTTCTTTATCCAATTGCTATTGCCCCTTGAAATTTCTCAACCATGAATACATGTAGGGGAGGTGGGGGGGGGGAGGCAGAGATACACCTGACTATCCCCTTCCCTTTGCTAGCCACCTACATGTACCATTGTATCAATGACACTAAAAATCGTTTTGAAAACCAAGGTTTCATACAAGCTGATGTTTTTTCGAATGATGGCTTTTGAATCTTGGGTCATCTCCCAAAATGGTGAGAACACCAACATACAAGTGGGACTAATGTTTAGTTGTTTCCTCCTCATGGAACTATGAAATATCGAGGAAGGGCAGTTGGTGGGTTTTCTGATTAACAGTTTAGGGCATAACAGTAATGTCTGTAAGATGTTTGGATTTCAGTGTGTCCCTGCATGTTCTTTTACCCACACACCCCCAATTATCTGGTTATTGAGCCCCTTGCTAGCAGGCTGATGTAACGCTTGACTTAGTGAGCTGGCATAACCTGTGAGGCTCGTTTTGCTGTACCAATTCGCTGAGCCGGCTAGGCTGGTTTGTGCTTAGCCAGGCCAAGGTGTGTAGCCAGCCAAGACTGTGTTCAGTCCTGAATTTGGAAAACAATAGAGGTTGGATCATAGCCAAAATGAAGTCAAGGGTTAAAGGTGTATTACAGTTTAATGAGCTGTTCTTCTGATAAGATTAAATGTAAAGTTGATATTTTAAAGGGATCATAGTGTAATTCTATACAACATAAAGACTGCTAAGTGTGTGTGAGCTTAATAATAAATACGTGTACTTACAACAACAGAAGTAGTACTGTGTTTATAGAATGAATATCTCTTTTAACTTGTTGCCATTATTCCCAGTATTTAGTATGGTGGAATATAAGAACTGTACTGTACATATGGCTGTAACAATCTGTCTAATGTCTACACTGTATTTTGGGGCATTGTAAACCCATAGGGCAACTTAGATTAAAGTAGATACTTGTAGATTCTAGATTTGAAACTGCCATTACAGTTTCCCGGTCAACCCAATATATGTTTCTACGTTTGGTCTGCTGTGTGATGGACCGACCCTTCCTGTACAAGAAACAGAATGATAGGTCCAAACATTTCATACAGTGTGTTTCAGGGATCATAATGATAGGCAGGTTTAATTGGTACATGATAGCATCTTACCATCAACAAGATTTTTGAAAATGCTGACATAAAAATATTTTATGATGGGTCAAATCACTCAGAATATGGTAATGAGACTAAAGTCCTTTGAAATTTGTCAATATAATAAATTTTGAAGAAAAACTATTTTCTAGATGACCTATGAAATGCAAATGTTACATGTACACTGTATTTCATGAATTCTTTTAATGTTGGAAGCTACATCATACATGTATTGTATTTGCATAATGCCTTAGGCAAGTATGCTACTTGTACATGTATGCCATACAGTATACCCTACTGCCTTGAAATTAAACGTAAATTTTTGCTTAAACTTTCCTTGGAAAAATTGTTAACCATTCTCTTTCAAAATTCATGATAAACTATGGGGGTATAATGTAAAATTTGGTACTGGAGAAGCAAAATATTTGAAATTTACCAAAACTTGAAATTCAAAATGGCCGCAACCCCATTGTAAAGTTTTAAGAAAAGTAGAATTTTATATTTTAACAAAAATATGTTGGCAAAAACTTTTTTACTCCATGAACTTAGCTCCCAGAAGAGGTAGATAGAAAAAAGGTATTGTGAAAGCTGAGTTTGAATGTCTGTCTGTGAGTGACAAGTCACGCATTCCACCTTAATTAATGCATTTCTGTACTGTGTTGCTGAGGAAGGCAGGCCTTTAGTTCAATACCACGAATCAATGGTGTATGATCTCATATTTGGTTTCAAAATATCAAGCAAAGAAAAGTGTTTCATCATATATGTACAGTGAAGTGTATTGAAAGTGATAGTCCTTAATTACTCCTTCTGACATTAGTTTTTACTGTTGATATTGACTACTGTATTGACATATTTTTGTGCCTTTGGTGTGTTTTTGGAAAGTTTTATCAAGTCAGGCAATTTTTGTGAGGTAGAATTGATAAAGAAACTGTGCCTCTAGCTTTATGAGTAGTTTAATCCAGGTTTGCAGAAAAAATTTGTTGCAGGTGGCAACAATAAATGTATCGGCAGTTACAATAGTGTATAAGCCCAATTTTTTGCAAAATCTCACTTTTTCCTTATACATTTTTCACAGCCGGTATAATTATAATTATACTTATAGCTCAAAGCCGATTGATTTTGCCAGCTGCCGGCTATTTTCTACATCCATCAAATGTTGTATCTCTCAGTGCTAGTTTCCCTACAGTACAGATATATGGGTATACATGTATTTGACACAAGAGGATGTGTAAAATTATTGTTGTTAAAATTTATACCCCAAGTTATCCTGGCGGGGGAGTAGCGATGACGACACATGCATACATGTATGAGTATGACATAACTCATAGACACTGATTAAATGAATACTTAAAATATGAAATATGTACCAGGAAATATGAAAGTGGAAGGTTCAGTGAGGTGAATTAATCAAAACTAAGGTCCTAATACATGTAACTGTGTCACAGAAGTGGAAAATTGTTTATGTGGGAAAATGCTGGTAGTGTTACCTAATCATACTGATTTGTAGTGGCTGATAATGGCTGTTAAGACTTTACTAGCTGTTAATATCAGCTCATTTATAACTGTGCTACCGTCATAAGTTAGCGCAGTGGCGCCGCAGCATTATAATTTCAACCCGCATGCTGTGGTGTGTGGCATAATTCTTTCACACCTACTTTCCTGAATGGGTTGTACCGGTACTATTAAAAACAATTGGGATGATCAAAATGTTCCGCAGTGAAAGGGTGGTGTCGTCAGTTTTCTGTTCAGGGAAAGATACAGTTTACTGGTGTATGTTTGCTGTGAACTTACAGTTTTATATCCATTTCAGTGGTGGACTTCGATCTATAAACATAGAGTTAATGTTAACCCTTCGAGCGCTAAAGTAAATTTTGTCTCCTTTAGAAAATATACTCCAGTCAATTTTTTTCAGGTTTTTGGCAAAATTTTGATAAAAAATTGTAGCCAATGAAATACGACAACCATTTGGTCCAAAAAATACAGAAAATTCATAAAAAGTGTTAAAATGTTGCACTAAAATCTTGATGGGAAAACTTACAACTCTCAAGCATAGTAGGCAGTCCCACTTCTGCTGTCAGTGGTAACACAAGTGGATATGGAGGCCGTTGTTTTACAGCTTCAACCTTTTTCACCCCATTGGTAATCCATCGGGGAGGGGGGGGGGGAAAGGGGCGGCGACTGTACCCTAGGAAACACGGGATTGCACAAATATCTAATTGTGAGAATGCAATGAGTTTACCCTACCACCCCCAGTTGACAGGTGACCCAGTCGAGTACTATAGCACGGTAGAGCCCACAAACGTAAGAGTAGGGCAGAGACAGTCATATTTTATAGTGGTTGCATATGGTATCATATTCTATAAAGTAAAACATACTCAAACACTTGACATGGCTCGCAAAAGTGCAGGCAACACTGCTCGCTGAAATTTATGTGCTGCGTGACAGAGTGTACGACCTGTGCTGTTTTAAATAGCCCTCTACTGTATATTATCGCGCAATATGGCCATTCAAATAACTGTGCATGTGTATCAGATATCATCTGTCAGTCCAGAAACGCAATCCATATTTGAAGCGACCTCATTAATTCATCAGATTTATCCATTCGTTACCGGATTCATCATGTTTAAAATGTAGTCATGCTAATAATAGCTGGCAACTAGGATAGTGGAGTCAAGCCTCTCAATAACCCTTTCACCACTGTGGTTTGAACCAATCCCATTGTTTTCCATGGTAAAGTTGGACCTATGGACAGGAAAAGGGGGGGGGGGGCGCTGATTATATTTTCATTCATTGCTTTCTGCCAGTTTTATCAGTTAAATTAGACTTGCTCCAAGTCTGTGGGCATTTCAAAATCAAAACAGAATAAATTGAAGGAATAAACTTCAGCAGACCGTCGCGTTAGTGTTAGTAGGGATTTTACATGAAATTGATAGACATCTACAATAACGATAAATTATATATCAAAAGAAAGCTCTCTTCAAGACCAATCGATTGCATTTTGTTTGATGAAAATTGGTTCAGTACGTGCAGAGATATGTCCTGTTGAATTTGAAAAAAATCAGCTTCCTACATTTAGAAATTATGCCATGGTAGACACCTGCAGTTATCATTACAACCAGGTGACCCCATATATGAACATTGTTTGAGGAAACTAGAATTGCAATTTCTAGTGCTTTTTGCAATAACTCAAGCATTTCTTATTGAAAATTGATGAAATTTTTTGTGGATATTGCTGATGAAATGTTCAATGGTTTTTAAATTTTATAAATGAAAAATAATCTATAGCCTTGTTCTTCAGAGAGAACCAAAATAGTCCCCTTCTCGGGAACTAAAGATCGAAACTAAAATTTCAGTATAGTATCGGCAAAGTGCGGTGCATGTGAGCAGTTCAGTATAGTATCTGCAAAGTGTGGTGCACGTGCGTATGCCTACACTGGAGTACTGGCTTGACAACTTCTCAGTGTCTATCGAAAAATATCACCCGGAAATCAAACTACTTCGAACAAGATTAGAAAGGGTAAAGTCATATAGAAATATATATCTCTAGATCCTTGCGTTTGATAAGAAATCAGGCAAATCTAGCTGCAAAATCGTGAACGTCGGAACTCACAGAACATGCGGCGAAGCGCTGATTACTTGTATGTGATTCCTGGGAGTGCCCGGATGTAAAGTTTGGGTGAAACCATACTCGCTAAAAAGGGCCTTAAGCATCATTTTTTGCATCGTCAGACTCGTAATTATTGCAAAATTACAATTATTATTTATCATAAAATTTATTTTGGGGCCGAACGTTTAAGGAAATCAAGATTTTCTTTCAAAAAAACACAAACGAAACACAAAGTTTGATCACAGATTGAGTTTTTCTCGGCCGATTTTAATGTTCGCCCCCTCAAAATGAAGCCCATCATCTCTACTTTCGTACCACCCCTAAAAAATAGTGATGCGATCGGAATAAGTCATGCGGAGAGCCTATCAAAGAGGTATATATTCGATCTCCTTCGCGGGACATTTGAGATCACGGCACAACGCTCATTAATGGACGCCAAAATCGCCGGTACGCGTGAGTTTGTAGTCGTGCTGCTTTGCCATTTATCGTAGTACAAAAGTGAAAATTTCCCAAAATGAAGTGAAAATAATAAGCTTCAACACTACAGTTTCATTTTATCTGATTATTTGGTCTATTTAAGAATTAACACGAAAGTTCGGACTAGACCTGCATCTAACACGTACGTTCAACACGAATGTCACGTGACCTAAAATCCCTAGTGTTAGGCTGTTGCGGACACTGTTGGGTGAACTCGATGGCTCACACTTGGCCAACCAGTAATGGCTGCTGAGAAAATACAAGCGACTGAGGCCAGTGTACAGTAAAATACACATAATTTCTGTGGTGTTTTTTGACCTACAAGTATGAAAGTCTACAAGTATTTAAATAACAAGTTTATTCATATATGTGCCAACAACATCTGAAGGTGTACAATAGCAGTTAGTCAATGGGATACTACAGTACTTGCAGCAGGCTAGGGAGTAATATTTCATTTTTTTGCAGTCAAAGCGTTGTCCTAGGGAGTTCCATATTGCAGTAGGAGATTTGCTGTCACAGATTCATTTTTATGTGCTCGCTCACGATATGTGACATGACCCCAGCTGATTGGAGGTCAGTGGTCAGGGGTTGTCATTCAAGATGGTGTTTAGTACGTGGATGTGAATATCTTTCAGTGTACTACCAGCATACCCAAGTAGGTATGGCCTACATGTAGATGTAGCTATACCTGATAGTAGATTTGATGTTATACATTGTATGTAATTATTTCAACCTGACTAGGATTTTCATCTGATTTGTAATTATTTCAAATATTTATCTTTCAATGTTTGCTATCGTGGTAAAATATTATTAGAATCAAAATTAGTCAAAGAATCATGACTGCAGTGAAGGAGAATTCAACAAATACCAGTAGCATCAGATTTTCCTGTGTTCTTGAATAATATTTTCTGCACCTGTTGTTGGACTTTTGAGCTGCTAAAATGGATGCCGAATTTGTAGATTTTCTATTGAATCATGATAAAGGATGGCATAGGTCAAATTGTTGACTTTGGCCACACATATTATTTGATGATCATGATGTTCATCTAGCAGTAATATCCAATGTCTAGGCCAGTAATCGTTCCATATTTGAATATTTTATACTCTGGTTGTTATAACCTAGTCTTATGCATTGTTCAATTTGTTAGTATTTTCTGTACAGTTGTGCACAGGTGTCAAATATTGTCACTTTTGTATGATGGTGTATTATAGCATTTATTTACTGGGTATGTTGTATGTACTTATGTATGTACTTATATGTAATATGTACATATGCATTGTATAGCAATGACTTTGTGAAACTTCAAAATTACAAATTATCTCTCTGTGCAACCTGTGAATTTGCTACATGTTTGTTTAATAGTTTTCACAAATATCCATTAAAGCGTGGCAGACTTCATAATGTTGTATCGGCATTCCCTTGTTGACTTGGCAAGGAGCCAGTCCACAGATCTTTGACCCAATTACCAGCACTGGCTTTGTGTAGAGCACCATTCACCAATGAGCTCTAACTATGCATGTGTGTCATATTGGACATAAAAGACAGATCCTATGAGATTACACACCATAACATATGATTTCACCCTTATCTTTCCTGTATGAAAGGAAAGATAAATGCATGTGGGTTACAATTGGATCCACTGATCAGTAATGAAAAATCAAGAGCTCTGTTACGTGTACATGTTGCCTGTCCATGAATGGACACAGTTTCACATTGTCCAGTGGCTACATATATGTACTGCATTTCAGTGTTCACCAATTGTAATCACACTCTGGTTCTTCAACTTGTTGATACGTATTTATTAGTAATGTTACCAAAAAACTGTCTGGAGTTCCACATCACTTTCTACAAACCCTTTTGAATTACCACTGTGCCTCACATCGCCCAGCAGTGTTGCTGTACATGTATGTGTATTTGTCACTCTTTCACAGAACTAATGACTATAAATGGAACTTTCATGAAAAGGAAAGATGGGTTCTTTGACCAAATCTCTCAGATTATTTCATTTTGTACATACAAATGTACAAATCAGCCAATTTACATGTATAGTGAATGCAATGGGCAATTTCCTTCTTAAGGTAGTATGCACCTCGAAACTGAAAGACTTAAACTTTTGCTCAAACTTTCCTCAAGGAATCTTTCAATCATTCTCTTTCAAAATCAAGAATAAAAACAGGGGGTCACCATGCAAATTTTGGTACTAGAGAAACCAATTACCCAAGATTTACCGATGTTAGAAATTCAAAATGGCCGCCATCCCTGTGTTAACTCTATGGAGAAAAATAATTTTTTTCGAATTTCGAAAAACTAAGCCGGTGAAGAGTTTTCTTTCACCAAGAACTTTAAAATGAATCCCACATGTTGTATATCAGAAGAGAATTGTAAAAGTTTGAGAGTCCGAATGTCTGTCCCCGAGGTGCGTTCTACCTTAAATAAAGGTGGAGGAAAGCACACTAGATTTCAACATGCAACGTAAATTAGAATGTAGTTAATAGTATGAGACTATACTTATGACTCTTGCTGCACAACTGCATTTACATTTTACATGCAAGTGTTATGCTCATGGGAGGGGACTGAGTCCAGCTATAGAGCTGTGATGGGTATGGTATATGTGAAAGTGCTGCATCAAAAATGTTGTTTGCTAGTCCACAGGTGCTCGCAGCGTTACTTGGATATTCGATCACAGGCCTGAGCGGCGGGAATTGTGAGGCCAAAGGCTGAATGATCTCAGTGGTATATAAAAGAATGGAAAGTATGACATAGTAAATCAGCGAGAAGTCAAAAACCAGCATTGCATAAAGCATCCATCTTCAGAAAAATAAGATGGGCTGGTCAAAAATACTTAAAAAATTAAAATCTTTACTTTGGTGCTGTAACTGCATTTGAATGATACTTGCAAAATCTAGACAAAAATTCACTTTCAGACGATTCTACGCATTCATGTTGCCAATCTTCCATTAGGAATCAGAGAGGCAGTGAGTCGTTCAACAAGTACAAAGGATTATTGGAGTGAAAGTACACTTCCCATGGCAGCCTGGCGACGTGAATGCGAAGAATTGCCCGCTGAATTTTCGCCTGCAGATTTGGCATATATGCAAGCAATGCTGTGAGCACCTGTGTCCTGTAGCCCCATTAGCTGAGATCCCTGTGAAAATCCCAGTACAGGTAAAATTGATACCATACACTAGCATACAACCTCCAGGTTTAATCCTGCATCATCCATGGAAAGCCTCAAATGCCACACAGTTGGCAAATGTCACCATTTGCCCACTAAGCCAGGACGAGATGTTGCAGCAAGATTTCACACTTCTGAGAAATGAACTGTGGACTGCTCTTCAGTGCACTTCACTACATGTACAGTGGATGACTCAGAAGCATGGGTCATTGATTTGATGAGGAGCATCTCCCGACAGGCTAGTTACAAAACAGACAGGAAAACAGCACCTTTTGCAAAACCATATAACACAAATTATGCAGTGGTACTGGTAGGTTTATTGGCAAGTCAGTGTGTTTGGTATGGTTTGAGAATATATATAGGTGCATAAATTTGGAACCCCGTACTTCAGATTTCCTAGAATATAATAAATGCAATTGAAAACCCCAGTGAATTTACCTAGGTACAGTGCACTGGCCTTAACTAGAACACTGCAAGTTGTCTAGAGAGTGGGGATTATAGGAAAATAATGTTGTTGTTGTTGATAATGATAATATTGATAAGATTCTGATATGAAGAAGAAGATGACAACAACGTTGCTGATGATGATGATGATGATGATGTCGATGTTGTTGTTGATGATGTGAATGGCTGTGATTTGATGATGATGATAATGTGGACCTTGCCATCTTTATGTTCTTTCAGTGCCCAGATGCATGATCGCATGCCTTGCAATCTGATTTCAGTTTTGTTTTGTCAGTTTGCTATCTCGTCAATCAGAAGTGTCCCGTTCCCGTGCCCCTCCAGTGTTATCCTAGTCAGTGGTCAATGGCTGTACACACTTCTTACAGATCATCCTGCTTTTTTTAACATGGCCAGTTATAAAGTGCCATTGTTGTGACTCACCACAATCTGTTGTTGGTAATTGACAGCCTAGTAATAATCATATTGTCTAGATTTGTATTTGCATACTGAAAGTTACATGAACATTGCAAGCAGGAGAGTCAATGTTATTGATATGCAAACAAAGTGTGACATCATCATCCCAATGTTTTATTCAAGTCAGCGTAAAGGAAATGACCCAGACAGATCAGGTTTGTCATGGTTGCCAGTGCCTACACATTTAGGACTACATGTAGTACCTGTATTCATTGCATGTATGCAAAGCCATGGTGGACCGCCATACATGTATGCAGTTGTTTGGTGTAACTTTAGCTGTAACTTTTGATTTTTTTCACTGTATATTTGTTTTTAATGTCAACTAAAGTTCTTGTTAACTCCCAAAAGCATGTTGAGATCCAGACATGTGCTGTCCAGCTTGTTGACTCGTGAGTAGAATGCGTTGTTATTGTTGACAGGTGAATTCTGGTCCGGACCAGAATTCAAATGTAAACAATAACAGTGCATTGTTACATGTACAGACACTGTATTGACAAACTAAGTACTGGGTGTTCCAACAGTGTTTTTGGGGAGTAGAAGAACTTATGATTGACACACAAAACAAAAAGTAGTGACAAAAATCAACAAGCGTTACAGCTACCGGCCCTTTCAATTAGCTTGTGGCAAACTGGCAAATAGAGTCTGCCAATTCAGCATTCAATTAGCCAATCCACATGTTTGATGAATGGCGGAGGAAACACTGCTCAGGTATGTGGGTTCAACGGGCTAATGACAGTGTTTTGTTCCTTATCCAAACACCAAAACCGATTGCAATGATGGTTAATTCTGTTATCTGTTAAACAGTATCACGCTTCAACAGTTGTACACAATTCTTGCCCATGTCAATCTATTTATCTGTGTTAATCCTGTGTGTAGACTATGGTGCAGGCCATAAATGTTTATCAAAAAGAGTGTCTACCTGTTGGATTATTATGTCTGACAATATAAAGTGTTTGTACTCTGAATAGTCCCCTGGGCTGCTCTGACGGTGTGTTCTCAATAAGTGTTACAAAAGTATTCCAGAGGAAGGTGGTGAACCGTAATTTATAGCAGGTATATTTTTACTCACATTGGTGCGTAGAGTCTTCAGTGATGTGATGTGATCTGATGTAAAATGTGTTACTCTACAGTAACAGTTTTATAAAAGGAGCATTGTTGCTGTGGGCTAAAAGTTGCATGAATAATGGAGACTTGAATTTTTTGAAATAACAACATATATGTATTATGCTTGTGTTATGCTTGATATATATATATATATATATATATATATATATATTATATATATGTTGAATGAAAAATGGTGTCTCCATTTTTCATTCAACTTATAGTTGAATGAAAAATGGAGACAAATTTTTGAATAACAACATATGCTAGGTATATATATATATATATATATATATATATATATATACATACATATATATATATATATATATATATATATATATATATATATATATATATATATATATATATATATATATATATATATATATAAAGCATATATATATATTATTTGTATTACTTCGATTAGGAAGATTTTTTGTGGCATCTTGTTTTCTTTGTATGTTCTTTAAATTTGATCAGTGCCGTCATTTTCACTGATGGATCATTGGATTATATACATCATGTATTATCACTGTATTGTCATCACAGGTCCTCTATTGTAGCTTTGATCGCATGTCCAAGTTGATTTGAACTCTGAGGGCAGTGCTGATGTTCACTGTAGCGGTGAATTCTGGGAAAAACACAAAACTCAAAGTGCTTCTGTGCTATTGACATGGTCATGCATGCTGATCTATATGTACATTAGATAGTGATATTGTGTTGACTTGGAGATGCCAGTTCTCTCGAGTCATGTTGCATTTAATGTCATGAAGCTGGTGTTTGCCCCCCATGTCTGACAATGGTCTGGTAATTAATTTGAGTGACTAGAGCAGTAGTGAGAACATGACCCAGTTTAGTGGCTATGTATTGATTAATGGGTTGCTCAAGATTTTTATTGCAAGCATTAACTTAATTGGAATTCTGTTTTTATGCATTATCTTGTTGTGATAAAATTTAAATATGTAATTGTACATTTCTTGTAACATACAGACCTGTAGCAAGTAAGGGTTTATTTCAGAAATTGTCTGACAATTTGGTTGGTTAAATAAATAGTTTTTGCAAAATCAGGAGGCATTTTTCTTTGCAACTGATTTTTTTTTTGCATTGAATTAAAGCATTTGATATTTCAAGCATTTATGATACCTGGTAGATTTATACATGTTTGTGAACTATGACCTCATATTACTTGATGGATTTTAGTGGGTTTCCCCGGGAAGTATTGATAGCCTTGGGACACGTTCATGTTCTATGAGCAGACTTAGTGAAGTAAATGAGCTTCAATCGTTTTTCTAAGTCAAATCAAAGGGTCAAGGTTAGTGCCCTTTGAACTTTTCTTGGAGACCCTTATCTGCATGTCATTAATATTCATAGTGCATAATTGTAGAGCAGAGGCTGTATTCTCCATCGATAACATGCCATTATCTTTTGTTCTGGTTATTCAAACAATGATCATAATAATTTATTCACATCATTAAATGAATGCATGTATTTGAGAAATGAAGTAAAAGATATTCTGAAAAACCAGTAAATACCAGTCTGATCATTTTTAAATGGAATTTCTAGCAAACAAGTCTGGCTATGACCTTTGACCTTCAGAGCTGTGTTCTCAGGTGTTTTCATAGATGTAAGTGGCTATGATGGGCTTTTTGTGTCTTGCAGCTATGCGTTGATATTTCTAACTTTTGACCTATTGGTTTTACTGGCCATATGATAGGCATTTGGCATGCTTCCTAAATTGGCAATGTTACAAGATTTGAAATAAAGTGAAATTCATATTGATATAATCAGCTTTTCTCCGATGAACAAAATTCTGTGAAAAAAATCAGTAGAACACATTTATCCAACATCAAAATTATTTAACTTTTTCAGTATCTATGTCTTGACATACTTAATACTTGTAGCCCAGTCTAAAATATCTCATGTAGAAATGATGAGGGCAGTATATGTTTATTTATAGACTTGCCCCAATTCTGTGGGCACATATTAACAGAGTAAATTAAAGCAATAAAGTTCAGCAGACTATCACATTCATTGTGAGGTGATTGCAAAATTGAAACAATATACTTTAGAAAAATTTTGGACAAAACACAATGGCTTGGCTAGGTAGTCGCCTATGTGTGAAAAAGCCAAGGGACTAGTGGGCCAGTCTAATTTATCCATGTCATTATTTATTTGTTGACAAATGCAATTCATTTCCAAACTTGAATGTGTTTTAACAATACATGAGTAATAAGTAATTTGTCAGAAAGTAGCGTATTCCAACTTTCCACTGACTGAATTTCTTGTGGGAAACTTCAGTCAATTTAAGTTAAAAACTAAGTTTTGCTGGCCAGTCTGCATGTCTTGGAGCATTACACACACCTGTTGGGTGAATGGAGCAAGAATTATCCATTGTCTTCTGGACAATTTGATTTTCATTAGATTAACCATTAAGCCTTTGAGTGCCAAAGTCGATTTTTGACGCCTTTATAAAATACAGTATTTTTTCCCAAAATTTTGATAAACAACTGTACTCAATGAAAATTGTTGTCCATTTGGTCCAAAATTATCGAAAAAAATGAAGAAAAATTCATAAAATTGTAAAATGTTGCTTCAAAATTTTGGCGCAAAAAATTACAGCACTCACATAGGGTTAACCAATTAGCAAGCTAACCAATCAGATTGACAGAAACCATTAGCAGATCATGTAGCTTGCATACAGACAGCTACCTGTACTGCACTGTACACAAAAAGTGTCATAGCCCATGGTGTTACTCACATTTTCCATATTGACAAAGTCAAGTAGCTGATAAGATTGTAATCAGCTTCAATGCAGAGTGCTAACAGTTGACAAGGGTCTGCTAACTGAGTGATAAAATCTTACAACTTAATACAAATTGTGATGTGCAAGTGTCAACATACAGTAGCTACAGCCTCTCAGAAACCTGGCAAGTGTCAATACTAAGCGATAGCCTATCAGAAAAATTTTATACATATATGAAAATGGCCGGCTACTGTAGGTATACGTGTAGTTCTACAGTATTACGTATAGCAAAAACCAAGTACAGTGTATTCATGAACATACATGAAGTACAAGATTTATCAAAGTGCAGTGTACTCCCCAGGATTTTCTGGTAGAGTGGTGGTAATTTGCATAACAATAAATGTAATTGTTATGGTAATGATTTCTATTGTTTACCAAAATTAAAGAGTGGCAGCCACCACTCTATAATTGCTTTGGGGAGAACACTAAGCTATCTATGAGTTGTCTTAAATAGGAAGGAACTTGAAGGAACTAAGTCACTATCTTTTCAAATTATTGTGGTTTAATATTTTTGTTTCATGTGAGCCATTATTTATGTAATATTCTGCTCATGCTAAATTGTCAGTTGTCAGATCTCTGCTCTCTGTTTGCAGATAAACAGTAAATGCTTGAGTGGTTTAAATAGAGCATACTCACCATTGGTATATGTACACATTATGTACATGTTATATATGCAAGGTGTGAGTAGATCTCTGATGCTTGATAATTCAATGTGTTTCATTGCTATAAGCAGGTTTAGGGGCAGCTAAATATGGGATTTGCCATGAAACTGAGCCCAAGGGGAGGGAGCAATCACCTCATGTCCGTTCTACTTCCATGCTTTCAAAGACCCATGGTACATATACATGTAGCTGTGTATGGAAATTTTTTTTTGAGGGAGGAGAAAATAATTGATGTCCTCACCTGGGGCATTCGTCAGATTTTACAAGATTGATTTTCAAATCCCCTGTGTAAGCCCCCAGATGCAGTGGCAGGGTGTTTACATTGACTGCTGTGTATATGAAGTTAGGCTGGGCTAATTGTATTTAAAAACAGAGTCAGAGAGGGATACAAAAGTTTGAAGAGGGCGCTATTGAATAATCAATTGGCACAAGTATATGTTCATAAATGCATGTCATAGCTGTGCTGTGTAGCCTGTGTTATGGTATGTCTTCACAATTATCGGCAAAGCAAATCATCATGATAGAATATTTAATGAATGCATACTGCAGAGCATACTGAGCATAGTTGCCACAGAGAAAATGTGGTCTTAGCAGTATGGCCTGTCACAGGGTGACTCTTACAGCACGCAGATTATTTTTCTCAAATTGTCCGTGTCTTCATCGTGGTGGAATGGATAATAATGTTACATCCATGATCAGTTAATATAGATGTGTTGAAAACAGTACCTCTGAACAAGAAGTACTGCTGTTTGACATTGCTGTGTATTTTCTTGCGTCGATAATGTCAACAAGCAGTTTTCTGCTATCAAGCTACAATATCTCTCTCTTTCCGATGGTATTGCTGTATTCAGATCAACTAGCACAAAGCATGTAGCAGATGAGTTTGAATCCCTTTAGATATGTGATAAATTCAATTGCAGTAAAAGAACAGAAATTGTTGCTTTATTTAGTTGTTTCTTTCACTAATATGGTAGGAGTGAAGTACATGTAATTATCATGAAAATTACAGGTATTTTGTAAATTATTGGTGTTTTGAATTTCAGTCACAAATGTCATTTTTTCAAATATGTTGTACTTCATCATAGAGAAACAGCAATAAGTGCAAGATATTAGGTGGATTAACATTCATTTCATTAAAGAAATTACATGTATACTTATAAGTACTGTTTGGCTATGAAAGTTTTATGCAAATAATTATTGATAAGGAATATTAATCTACTACATATCTTGCACTGAAAAAAGAAAATGGGTAATTATATTTTTGAAAATTTTTTAGCTGAGAGAAAACTCAGTAGAATAGCAATACGCTGATGCAGTTTCCAGGAGACAGATACAAGAATCTCTTCCTCATTTCTCCAATCAACGTTTCTCTCGCCAACCCTTCATCTGTAGTAATAAGCTGCGTTGAAATGTCAGTGTGTTGCCATGACAACCAGCCAAAACCAATTTCTGTCATATCTGTCATGCATACGTACATCATACACTCTGAACGCTTTAATCACTATAGGGGTTGCTTGCTGCGACCTTTTTTCTGAAAGCTGAACCGTGGCATGCCGTTGATATTTATCATACGGATTGGTGGGTACTTCCAGTGTGTCTTGTCATGGTGAGTTTTTCCAGCGTGTCTTGTCATGGATGTGGAAACTTGTCTGTCTCATCAAATTTCAAGCTGCTCCGTCTTCCATGAAAGGGAAAAAACAGTGTTTGACTTTTGATGGTTACTAAGGTAAATTATTTCATTTTGGAGATGTTTGTAATTTTATGCATGGAAATTTGCATTGGATTGATACCAGGTAATGAATGAAGTAGTGAGAGACCATACATACATTATAGTAGCCTCAGGATTTGTTATATTTATTTATCCATGATGAAATACTCTAGATATATGCTACTAGAACAGTATCATGACTGTTGTTGCATAATGGTATTGTATCGACATATTAAGGTAGCATGACTGGAAACGTCAGTGATGTTAACATTGCAGGATTTTAGGCCCTCGAATATTCTCCATTCATATTGTGTAATTATCATATGATTTGCATAAAACAGTGCTTTTTAACACACTTTGCATAAATGAATACATTTACATATATTAAGTAAAATAGACCTTCAGGGACACTTAAATTGCAGCTGAGTATTATCAGCAAGAGAAAACATCACACTCACTAAGGTGCAGCTACAACTTCCAGATGGTTGGTGGTACAGGTTTTGAATTTCTGTTGCGTGACTTAGAAAGACATCAGCCTTGTTTAATTCAGTGGCTATGATGTGTATGAACTCTGTCTGCCTTTGCTTCCTTGTCTAGAGGTGTTGGAAGATTATACATTCTGTGACACCGACTTCTTTTGGATATATATGGTTTCAGTGTCTGGTCTTAGATGAGTACTATGACAAAATGTATTGGAATGACCCTGACTAATCGTTCAATTTTGGAGACCGCTTCGGGAAAATGATCACACAAAAATCCTAATTTATGCAGCAGGCAGGGAAGATGTTTGTGCGTTTTTCAAGCATTAGGATATAGTGTCAAAATTGAAATTGAAATCATGACTTATGAGTGATTAATTTGTGATAAAAACTGGATCATGGTACACTGTACATAGTAATTTACGCTGATTTCCAGCTGATTTCCACTGATAGGATGGAATTTGCAAAGGTGTCCTTGGCCAAAATGTGTCAATTTTTGATAAGGTTTGGCTAAGTGAGAGGGATCTCATTGCATTATTGGGGCCGACTCGCAGCGATTTCGAAGCTGTTATCCAATTGGGTGGCTGAATCTTACCAATATAATGAAAACAATACAAATAGACTCCCTAAGTGGCTGTGAATAGTGACAATCGACCAATCAGATATAACCTTGCAAACACGCTGCGAGTCAGCCGCATTATTGTGTTGCTGTAACCTGTTCACCCCCATTTTTCACAATGAACAAGTCCAAAATTACCATTGATAATCATGGGTTTGAGCCAAACCATGATGGCAGAAGGGGTCACCGCTCCCTTGGACCTGTGGAATGGCAAATTCAATTAATAAAAACTTAGTGGTTGTGGATCTTGGTCAATTGGATATGCGCATGCCTGCATCTCCTATTTGCATGTGGGCATAGTCAGGTAGTGAACGACCTTTCCTACACGTTGGGTCATTGAATATAGCATAACAATTGCCAACACATGTTGTTTTGATATCTAAGTACACCCCATCAAGTTCTCATTTCACCCAGCGTGTCCTCAAAGACTGGCCTTGATTGTTTAAAAAAGAGATTAAATGACAGTTTTATCACCTGCGAAGGATGCAATTCATTGAAGCCAGTGCAATTGATTGACTGTGATAGGTAGGGCTGATAAGGGAAACAAAAGCCTTGGAGAAGGTGTTCCAGATGCAAGTGGATTTTTGACTGAACTTTCAGTCATGCTTTGTTTGGGGTAGAGGATTTGGAATACCTCATGGAGGAGGGAGACCTAATCTTGCCAAAAAGGAGTGTTTACTTAGATGTTTTGATCAATCTGAGCTATATTGAGAGTTACATGGCTTCTTTCTTGTAAATTGAAAGTAATTTCAAAGTTATTATAAAAATCAAGTATTAACCAGGTGATCGGTGTAAGGCGCCGCTGTAATGTACATCTGTCTGATAGATTTTATATTTTGAGTAGCAATATGTACCTTATGAGGATTAGCTTAAAAGTCAATGGAAATGAATTAGGCTCAGTGTGTCTTAGCAGGACAAATAAAATTTTATGAGGGTTAATGAGGGGTTGGAATCTATGAAAACAATTACATTAATTATGAACAAGTTATCTACATGTAATTGTCTAGTTTGTCTTTCCATCATGAGATTGATGACATTTCAGTGTCAAGTATGGCTTGCTGGAAATCCACAATCCTGTAACTTGGCAGTGAAACCTGTGTTCATGTATGCCTTTAGGTCTTCAAATAATCAAGTGTGTTTGAGTACGCGCGTCATGTGGCAAATGCTATCCTTTTACTGTTTCGAGACTTGATGGTGATAATGGATGAAGATGCTCGGAAATAAAGGCTAAATAAATTATTTAGGATAAGTTGTGGTCAGAACCACAGTGTACAGTGTATCACCATCTCAAAGTCACCTACACAGTAAAGTTACGGTTATGGTAGAAATTTAAGAAATTTGATGATTTTAGAATGTTTCACACTCAGCCATTTATTTATATGTATGTCACTCAAATAATAGTAAATTTCATTTGGATAATTGATATGGACACCCCATCCCACTCTATACCTACCCCTATACCCACCCTCCCCACCCTACACCCCCCCACCCCAGTGCAGAATCTTTGATATCATACTTTACATGGATGCTGACATAATTCAAAACCATTATTGCCTGCCTTAGATGCAAACATATTAGCTCTTTGATTCATTATGCTTGTAAAAGACCCCACCAACAAGATGAAAACACTGAAGATGCCTAGATTTCTCAGGTTACAATGTTGAATATTGAGGTGATCCCACACAAATTGTGAGGGTAATCTGATGCAAATTGCGAAGACAGTTTGACGAAAAGAAGTAACTAAAAACCTTAAATTAAAATTCTCAAAGCGTGTCCTGAAGTAGGTTGTTTGTGAATGTCTATTTTCGGCAGATTTCCAAGTTGATATGTAAATTGTAAATGGAGAGAGGTTGTCAGGATTGTACTGTATACTTCCTGCTGCAGAGTGACCCAGTGACCCCTCAGCATTTTCCAATTTCCCCCTGAGTTCATTAGCAGAGGTTACAGCCAATCATAGGATACGTGCATGTCTGGGGCCACTTAACTCTCTGGAAATTGAATTTGAGATGCTTACTGAATGCCTGTAGGTAGTCTCTTGCATTTTCATCATACATCTGTTGTCAGACCGCACAGTGTGGCCATATTATATGATGTATGCATTCTCGTACCTATATTGCCCTAGTATTCTACAAGGCAGTACATTTCTTGAAATTAACAAGTATCAGAGTATCCTTCATATTAAAAACCCTGAAACTATTCTCAAGAGACCCAATATGTGCATTAAAGGACTCTGTCTTGTCAAATCTGTATTATTTACCGTATTGCAGCAATGCAGCATACATCACAAAATATGGCCACACTGTGTGGTCTGACAAGGCAACTGGCTGTTGCTCAGTGCCAAAATGTACATTTTCACATTGAGCATGCTCAAAAGAGTTTAGAATTTAAAATAAATGTTTTCAAATGATAATCTTTCTTTCAGACCCTGTAAAGTTCCCCCAATGCTTTGTAACATCGGTCTTTTTACCTAGCATTATGTTTTTAGTGAATTGGGCTCAATCTGTCAATTCACTAATTTAAGATGCTGCTAACGTCGATATAAACTTTTCCCAATATTTACCGTGGTTAGGATGCTGTTAAAATTAAAACCTACTGATTGCATAGGAAATCCAAAAACGCTAAAAAGGCTTGCAGCTAATTCAAAGTGTTGTACAGTAGTTGTGTTGAAGGCTCACACATTATAAATTCTATAAATTTAATTTTTGTGTGTTCAATGTAGTGTGCAAAAGGCTATTAATTTTCTACTATTTGAACATAAATTCTTGAAAAGAGTGAAAACTGGACCTTTTTTCTTCCACAAAAATAACAAAAATTTAAAAAACTTGACAGTTACAACAATTGAGCTACTTACTTATTTTTTGTAATACGAATATTAAAACGATATCATGCTCTCAGGAAACACTGAATGTCAAGGCATTTATCAAAGTATCCATTGCCGAATTGCAATCATAAGTTGTAACTTACAAATTGCAAGTATAGTATACACATGTACATGTATGTGTGTAGTGCAGTTGGAGAACAAGGCCTTTGAATCCTAGTGTGTGAATGAGTTCCTGTAGAGGGAAGGCCACTCACAAAAGAGACATAACCAGCTAACAAATCACTGAAGGAAGTACTTCATCCATGAAATAGCTTGTCAACGTTTTACAGCTTCCTGTTTGATAAATTGTACATATATGAGGCTCTTCAACATAGAAAGACTCGGCTGAGCAGTCAGTAAGCATTCTCACAGCTGAGGCAAAGTCACCGTTGTATTTTTCTACAGTGTCACGCACAGACTATCTATGTCTTGATCAACCTCTTTATTCTGAAGGCTTTGCGAAAAATTGAATTCATTTCAGTTATTTGGTACTGAGGAAGATTGCAGTGCAATATATTCTGTCACAGCCCCTTGCCAGCTACGTGTACACACTGTGGCCCTCTCTGGCCCTGATTTTGAGCTAGTGTAGTGCAGCTCAGCAACGTTTTGCTACTGCTGATGTGCAGCATGCTTGGGACGTTATATCCGATTGGTTGGTTGTCACTATTCACAGTAACTTAGGGAGTCTTTTTGTACTGTTTTATTATAACGATAAGATTCAGCCACCCAACTGGATATCAGCCTCGGAGACGCTGCACATTAGCCCTTTTGCTACACGGTTACCTTCAGGCCTGCCTGGCCAAGACCATTGAGGAGATTAGAAAGTGTGTAGTGAACCATGGGCTGTGAGAGAGTCTATGAAAACAGTTACCAGCTAATTTTCAGACCCTGGATTGTTTCGTTTCACATCATTAGATGAGCACAATGCTGTTGAATGTGTAGTGTCACTAGACTTTTCAACATTCTAATTCATATTTAATGAGATTGGTATTGTGTGTAGTGAAAGAAATGAAATGTAATGTAAACATCTCAGGAGTATGACAAAATTTGACTTGTGGGTTGATAATATTAATCGTTGGAGTGCTGTAATTTATAGTGCAACATTTAACCAACTTTTATGAATTTTTCTGTAATATTTTTGATAATTTTGCGCCAAATGGGCATCACATTTGATGGGCTTCACTTTTCTATCAAAATCTTTGCAAAAATCTGAAAAAATTGACTGGGATATATTTTATAAAGACGACAAAAATTTGACCTCTTTCCTGGTGGTTTCTCTTCTATGGTCTTGCCAATTCAAGTGTTCGATAACGACTGCAAGGTTGATGAGCTCATAAACTTATTTCATCAGATTGATAATTACAAATTGCCAGCCAGCATTTGCTAACAAGGTATTGTATTGATCCTATGGGATTGTCTGTTACAAATGGAGTGATTCTGTTTTCAAAATCATGTAAATTTCATCTGTTCCTCAATGCTCGAGAAATGGAATCAGCAAGTTAAACTCCATATCACAGACTACAAACTTACTACAATTGATTTTGCCCATTTGCACTCTCTGTTCATCAGTCAGTAATTTTACCTGTTTCTTCCCCATTCCCTGCAAAAGGATCCACACTCCCTATTGATAAATGTAGCAACGGGTTTAGGCCAGCAAATTACATGAAAACTTGAATGTATAAATAAATAATTAAGTAAATAAGCTAATTTATGAAATATAAACATTTTCTAGGATAATGCATTACCACCTTTGTAATTATTAGTTGTAGGTTTTTTCATTTCACAATTTTATACCATTTTCCATAGTAGTTCATAGTTTAGTAGAATAATCATACCTGTAAGCATTTATCAGTAAAATATTCTTTAACTATTCTATGATTATCTGTCAGATCAACTCCTTTCACTGTCTTAAAAAAATAACCAATTCCACATTAACCAATTCACCCCTGATAACTACGGAATATTTTGACCGTAGTGTTTTCTAGAGTAAGTCAGTTACTATATCTACAGTGAAATTGAAGTGAGTAGGGTCAAATTAGCCGCCATCAAGTGTCTATCTGACAGTCAGCAAAGTGCATCTCTTCTTCCCACTCACTGATCAAGTCACAGTGCCCTACATACAGTCTGCCGCCACCCGTCAATCAATGTAATTTGCTCCGGGATAAACCAGATTACTCTTTGAACTAGGGAATTATCTTTTAAATCACATTTAGCTGTACATGTACCGTATATAGGCATGGATGATACGAGGGAATTTCTAGACATTGAGAAAGTCTTTTGATAAGGCTAGGATTTTCTTACCATTCCAAACTACATGCATGTGTTTTTTGGTGATATTTAAATTACTTTTTTGAAAACCAACACATTTTCTCTTTCTCCTCCGTAAAGCATGTTAAAATACAAAGGACTATTCTTGCAAATGCAACACATTGTGTACAAAATGCAGTGTTATTGTTGACATATGAATTTTAGTCATGACAAAATGCAAAAGTCAACAAACAGATTGTGTTGAGAAGTTGACCGCTACACTTTATGACATATTTCCTAGTGACTGCGTGTCACATAGGGGAAAAAATTCATGGAAAATGCATCCAAGATGTAGCCAATTGAGTTTAATGTTAACACTTTTCTTACTGACAGGGAAGTTGCTCAAATACAAATCTGTAGAGCATAGCCCTGTTAACAAATATATGGTGCAAAATACGGACTCATGTGTATTGGATGAGGGATTTTTGAATGGCGTATTGGATAACCTGATGGCGAGTCCAATACGCCATGCATGAAGTCTGAGTATAAAGTTTTGTGGGTGACCTTCATGAGAAACAGTACTCTGCCTATTTTAAAATGCAAAATGCGTTATGACAGCATATTTTGCAAGTAGTGTCTTATTACACCTTTGTGTGTGTTTTGACTAAAGAATGGCTCAAGGAGTGGCAAAGAGCATCCGGTGTGACATAGGGTGTCCAATTTCAAAGCTTTCCCAAATTGCAGAATTTCCCATTCACTGAAAGTCCATGAGAGGTGAATCAAATATGCCGTTCCTTTGTCTGTTTGTTGCCTTCATGTGTATGGATTACTCACTGCCAAAGCAGATGTCTGCTTTCTGTCCTGGTGTCAGTGTAACTCAGACCGAAATAATCCCATTAAGGTATTTGGATTACAGTGATGTGCTTTGCTATTGCAGTCAGTTCATGCACTGTCGTAAGAGGAGCGTGGCTTTTTCATCGTTGTTCATACACTGGCATGCTAGGAGTATGGCATTCCTGTGCAGTCAAGAGTCACAAACGATTGAACAGCGCAGCAGGTGGTGTGTCATACATGTGATCTGTTGCTTTTCTTTCCACCAGTCTGTATGCAAACTTAGAGGAGTTTTCAAAGGTCAATTTATTTCCCTCCAATTGTCGACATAAATAGGCTGTGCCACAGACAGACTGTGCCTTGGTCACAAATCCAACCCGTGTGAAAAGAAAAGGGATAGATATAAAAGAGTTAAATGAAGTTCATATTAAGATTGTACAATAATGTAGCTTTTGCGTTGACCCTATGTGTACCGGTATATAGAGATTTCCATTTCACCATTGAAAAGCACTGAGTTGTTAGTAAATGATGATGGCATTTACATGCAAATGTACTTATGAATAAAATTTACTTAGCGAATGAAGCAATATACATTGGCCAAGTTCAATACCAGCCGTATGTGGACGTGCCTTTACTCTGAAAGTACCGGTATTCTGCATTTATCACTACACTTAAAGTTCTAAACTTTGATGTGTTTTTCATTATTTGTTCTCTTTTCTTTAAAAACCAGTTTCTTGTTCCTCTCACCAAACCATGGTGGCCAACCCATCAACACAGCCAAGTGTATAATTTCATTCTAGACTTAACTTTGCTCATTGTACAAAGTGCGCTATGTTTGCAAGCCTAATGCTATTTCCTTCAACATTAATTATGGAGGAGAAGAAGAAAATACATTTATGTTTTGGAAGAAGAGTAATAATAATATCTCTTCATAAGTTACAGCTACTGTCCCTTTATCATCATAGATCTTTCATAATGTTAATTATGATCAAAGTATTACCTGTTTTACTGATCCCAGAAGGCTATGTAATGCACAATTCGGGGCAGATGAATATTCCACATTGATAAAGAATCATTAGCATAAAATTTAAATACCGAAACAATGCTCATTAATATAATTTGCATAAATTAATACTAATCTGCCCCGTGTCTTGCACTAAAAGCAGCACACGCCCTTTCCCTTGCCATTTTTACCCTGTCAACCCAATATTCCTGGGATAGGATCATCTATCCTAGTAAAAATCAATCAGGGTTTACATGTACCAAACTCTGGTGGTGAAAGACTTCACTTGTCCATCCCAATTCTTGGTAAACAGGTCCACAATAAACATTGATAACAATGGGTTTGGGCCAAACCATGACAGTGAAAGGGTTGAAGTTTCTGTTTTTCAGTATTTGCGGCCAAGTGGCTATCAGTTGGGAAATTTCATGCATTGACTGTACAGGCAATGTACATATTGTAGCAAGCAATGAAATCCACATGGAAGAGCTTGATGTGGTTTTTGAAAAGTCGTTGGTGCGCATGGCAGGAAGAGGTGTGTGCAGATGAATATCAATGGGTAACTGCTCGTGGCATTGACAATTTTTTAATGCGATATAGCTGTGTTATTTGTAGCAGCTGTTAGTCTCTGTCCATAAATGAATGTGAAACGCGCAGTCGCAAGCTTGTTCTTTTTAACAGAAATATCAATATGATGTCAATCTATTCAGTTACCAAAATGGCTGGATACATGTAATGATCGAGGTGTATTTTATTGATGTGGATGTTCTATGATGCTGTTGATGAATGGAAATTTGTGTCACTAGATACTCAACAGATCTACATACAAAGTCAGTTATTAAAAAAGACATTTGTCCATCAACTTTCTTAATGTTTGTTTTCGTAATTTCATTTGTCTGTTTTTTTTCTTTGACAGGTCAAAAAGTATTTCGGAAAGCTGAAACGGACTATTGATTTTCGCCTAGTGTTGTTTCAAAGACAGCCAGAGGACTTCAGGTGTTCTGATGAAGAAGAATTTCCTGTTGTGTGAAGGTTGGAATTAGTACGAGAAGAGAATGATCTCCTAAGGATTACTCCGTCTTCCGACAGTTTCTATGGGAATGTCCTTGGCTTCCAGTTGGGTGATAGAATGAACACAAATGATAGATTCTTTTCTGATTGGACCAGCTCTGCGTCGAATCATTCAAGGTCACAGAGCAGTCACAACATGAATCCCCACACAAACTTCAACCAATCCAGCATGTACTCCTTGAGTTCGCAGTGGAATATGACTTCCCCGCACGGCCAAGGGAATATGCCGGGAAGCAATCCACTGTCTTCTATGGTGTTGAACCCCACACTGCAACACGGGCGCGGGCTGTCGTACAATCCAATAATGCCGTACTCCAACACGTCGAACAGCAGCTACCCAGGCATGCATCCATCCATGAACATACCGAGCGGCGGCAGTCAGAATCAGTTCGCAATGACCGAAACCGTTCAGAGGGGACGCGATGTGATGCCAAGTTTCCCCTCCATGGGCTCAACCCACTCTCCATACCTGTCCCAGAACGATTCGAGTACAATGCAGGACTTTTCAGCGTATCGATACAACAGCGCTTCAGATCCCCTGAACACTAACAGACTCATGCACTCCGATTTCATGACGACAGAACGACGGAGTCTCAGTCGGACGGGAAGCAATACCTCTGCACTGGATCCATCAGCACAGATGGGCTTCCCTCTGGAGCAGACGCAGATCAGCAGTGGCAGCCGAAGTCACCTTGGCACGGATTCGGGATTCATGTCTCGCAGCCAGCAGCCGTTCGAGTTGCCCACTCGATCTGACGGAATGGGTTTCGCCAGGTCAGATTATAGTAGTCACATGACTGCTGCAGGAAGAAGTTTTGGAGGGCTCGCGCATGCCAGCTCGAGACAGACAGAAATCCCCATGAGCTATGCGGCAACTAGTAGCAGGACAGGGTCAAGTGTTGCTGCTGCATCCATGGAAAAATCAATGCCATCGAATCAGTCCTTTTGGAGCTCTCAGCCAACAAACACACCATCACTACCTGTCACTGAAACCTCAATGAGCAGCCAAAGAGAGAAAACTCCATACTTTCCTGTCACTCAATCGCTGCCAGGCTCAGCCCCCGTGCCAAGGGGAGGCTATGGAGGGGGCACCAGCTACTCAAGTAGCAGGGCCACTGGGCAAGGAAGTGGCGGCAGTAATGTTGCTTCTCCGCAGAGTTCTTACAGCAACACACCATCGATGGCTGCAGCTGCTGTCACAACAGCGTCCTCCTACTCCACAACGTCATCAGCCAGGTCACAAACGGCGTACTCACACATGTCACCAGCCACAACTTCAGCGCCCTCAACGCCTTTGGGTTCGGCACCACCGACCACGACTGCCAGTTCAATCATGCCGAGTAGCAAAAGCCAAACTGAGCAAGAGTCCACGTCCATGCCGGGAAGCAACCAGTCGTACAGTATGGCACCCAGGACACCGGCAACACCATCTTTCACATCGGGCTACTCGCCAACGTTCACGACAGCGACAACCGCTACTACCACAATGTCACCTTACACAGCCCCACGCTCCAATGACTCTGTAACATCAGGTAATTATCGGGGACCAAGCAGTGTACAGAGCACAGCATCAAACCACTCAGCTGCTATCAAACAGAAAACACAAATAAACACTAGCCCCTTGCAGGACACTCATGTCTCTGATGGCATCAAAGGCGACATCCCGATGCAAACCGAAATATTAAAACAGCAAGCCACGCCAGAAAAAATGAGCCCCGATGATGGAGCAAGCGGTCTGCCACCATTCACGGATGTGATCCAGACGCTGGAAAATACAATTAGCCGGCTTCCGCAGGCAAGTCCAGGACAATCAAGTGAGATCCAGCAGGCGATGCGGCAACTGAAGTTACTCATGAGTGTTCACAGTATGATGGATGCCACATTAAAGGATGACAGCAGCATACAACAGGAGCAGAGCAGCACGGATAAACGAGAAGCGCAGAGTAGCAGTGAAAATAGCGAAGATGAACAAAGGGAAGAAATGCTCTTCAAAGAGGTATTTCAGAATTTTTTTTGATCCACATGCAGGCTTGTCTCCACTCTTCCCTCGTTGCTGTTTGAGCTGTCCCTATTGTGTATCCCGTAATGAGTTTGACTCTTGGGAAGTGGGGTGAAAAGTATAGGATTTGCCTTTGTACTGAAACAGGCTGAGTTGCTGACTTTCACCATTATCCCATAGCAAGACCTGTCTTGTTTGTTTGGAGATAGAATTTCTTGCACAGGAAAATTTCAAAAATGGGCTTGTCAGACTGATGATATGTTGTTCTAAGCAATTGTTGTGTTTTGACAATTACAAAAACAATTCAGAAGGGCGCGCAACCAAGAAACTTTTGTACAAAATGGCTAACAGTTTGCACACTTGTAATGTGAAAGCATGTGTGTACATGTAGAGTGGAGACAGTTAGGTGTTGCAACAGCCAGTGAATGAAATCTTAATAAAACCCTGTGAACTGTTCAGTCCACATGTTAAGCTGAATAGTAAACTCTCGTCATCTTGTCTCACAGCCATTTATAAAGTGCCTTATCCTGCACCTCTGCAGGAAGAAATTCTAACAGGGAAGACTAGAAGTCAAAGCGTCCAACCATGCTACCTTAATCCTTAGGGCGGCCAGGAAAAAACAAACAAACAAACAAACAAATAAATAAACAAACAAACAAACAAATATATACACATGTATGCATATATATATATATATATATATATATATATATATATATATAATATATATATATATATATATATATATATATATATATGCATGTGTGTATACATTTGTTTATTTCTTTGTATGTTTATGTATTCAACGTTCTAAGATATTGTATGTATGTTTGTTTGTTTGTTTGTTTATCTATTTGTTTGCATTTATCTTTGTGTTTACTATTTATTTATTCGTATGCTTGTTTTTATTTCGTTTATATTTTGTTTCTTTATTTGTGTTTTCCTGACCGCCCCTTAATCTAGTGAAACAAAATCTGTCAGCATCCTCACCCATTCTAACAAATCTGTGTTGTACATAGAGTATTTAAATCGTGCTAATTTGAAATCTATAATTTCTAAGCTGTAAACAACATCTCATCTTTATTTAATTCTGTACTCGGAATTTTTATTTATATTTGTCTGTGATTGTCAGTGTGGCTGTTAACATATAATGTTTCATTCATCTTTGAACCAGCAGAGCATTTTTTCTTTGCATCAGCCCTATAGCACTTGCATGTGATATTTAAATTTTCTTTTTGACAGATTTTTCTTGAGGCATAGGGGTACATCAATGAATCTCAGAGGATACAATGAAACATTTAAAAAATGATATGTTTCATTGTACATGTAAGTTGGATGTGTTGGGTGTATGAAGCAATCATAACACAATATACATTAAGTCATATGAAATCAACTATTTCAAAAAGGGTATTGTGTTCCTTTGTACATTAATATGGTAAGCCGTCTGTTAATCACTATCTGTGTATATGTTGTCAAGGGTGTCCGGAGACCTGTCGATCTTCCGAGAGAGCTGACGTTGAAAATAGACGAGCAGTTACAGATCAGCGTTTGGGCTAAACAGGAAATACCTGTAGACACTGAGTTTGGACCCTATCAAGGAAGACTTACAAACAAGTTTGTGCCAGCAGATACCAGGGACAAGTGGCTGGTGAGTGGCCCATTAGCTTTCAGGGTGATATACATTCACTGACAATAGTAGAATCTGAGCCTTATAAAGTCTTTCAACCCTGATTTTAGGTGCACAGGTCCAAAGTGAACAATGAAAACAATTGAGATTGTACCAATACTTGGCATGAGTAGGGCTCACCTGTCATAGTGACCACATTAAAGGGACAAAATCGGCCATTTTCCATGAATTTTGTTTGATACGAGATACAACTTATATTGTTTGACATGTTGAAAGATACTGAATGAATGGGTGATCATGCATTTATTCAACCCCGGTTTTTGACATGATACGTGAAACCATCGTGAAAATGAATTAATGTTCATGACCATTAATTCATTTTTGTGATGGTTTCATTTAATTTGTCTAAAACTGGGGTCAAATATATATATCATTCAGAATCTTTCAACATGTCAAACAATATAAGTTGTATCTTGTATCAAACAGAATTCATGAAAAACTGCTGACTTTGTCCCCTTAATTAAGTGAGATACATGTAGGGTAATGGTTGTCATACATGATGAACATACTTTTGTGCAGTACTTAACAGGTCATAACATTTGCCATGCACTTGTGTTTTTGCTTCAGAGTTTTTAAGGTAGTATGCGCCTCAAAATCGAAAGACTTAATCTTTTGCTCAAACTTTTCATAGGAAACCTACAAATCTTTTTCTTTTTAGATCAAGAGTTAAAACAGCCTACAAAATTTGGTACTAGAAAAACAAATTAGTCAATATTACAGATACTTGTATTTCAAAATGGCCACCAACCATATGATAACTCAATTGTGGCAGTGAATTTCGTGATTCTCACAAAAATCTAATGAAAAGTTCAATTACTCTAAGCTCCAAAATGAGCCCCAACAAGTGTTAGGCCAGAAGAAAATTGTAAAAGTTTGAGAGTCCAAGTATCTATCCCTGAGACGCATTCTGCCTGATGGACTTGATACTTTGAAAAGTTACAGGAATGTTAAGAAGTGTACAGTTAACTATGTCTGGGTTGTAAATGTCAAAGGGATAACTAAATGCATACTGTATATTTACAAGGACATGAGGTTGACCGATGCTGTTCTAGGATATTTAGCCAATGGACACTAACTCTAACTCTATCTTGAACCCTTTGCCCTAAAGGATAGGTGGGAAATATCTATGTTGTAAATCTCCTTGAGTAAACCGTCCGGACACTTCTTGGAAATGTTCCAGTTAACAAACATACTGTAGTTTCCCGTCTTACTTTTGGAGAACGTTAAAGGGGAAATTTACCAAAATTAATTTTGGAATATTAAACTGATATGATCATTAAAAGGCTTTCGAGTCAATTTTATTCACTTTCACTCACTGGCTAACGAACAGCGGTGTACTAAAATACCGGAAGTGACGTCATAAACCTGGTCATTGAAGCAGTCGACATGTGCAACTGCAAGCTTTTCCAGTTACAGTGTATAGAATGGGCCAAGCACTCGGTGTTGATGTTTGAGTCGAGTAGGAATAAAGTTTTCTGCGAATACCACTTTGAGAAGGGCTGCTTTTAGCGAAAGTTGCAATTCCAACTACTGAAGTACAAGCCTAAAAGAAAACTGTCTGGGGCATATCCAGCCCCAAGTGTTTTACTTGTACATATGGGACTGTGCGTACGCTCAGGCACTAGAAACGGAATGCTGTAGACAGGACCACTGGTTCTAGACTAATCATGGCTACACCAGGGTGTTCTGTAACACATTAAAATGCTCGCACTTTTAGAATTAATGTTGATCTCTTTAGAGCATTGGCATTACTTCGGCGTTGGCATGATTTCACAGCGATTGCAAACACGACACATGCATCCAAGGGTTGACAATGACAGGCATGATTGATCGCCGAGAGGAATTTGAACTTCGTCATCAGAGCTAGAATAGTCACTTTCCGAACTCGAGTCTGTATAACTTTCTGAGGATGTCAGTCTTGGATCATCGATTGCTCGTTCAGGTTTGAAGTTATTGCCGATTATCTTCGCCATTATGATTTTCAGTCGAGTGCTGAGGTTTGTGTATCGCGTACGCGTCCTCTACTTGGCGTAGAAGAGCTTGGCTGTAAGTGACCTCGCTTTGAACCTGCTGTGCACACGACGACTAGCAAGTTTAATACGTCACTTCCGGTTTACATTCGTTCTTCTCGTGGCCACTGCGCTAATACGCGCAAGTGAAAGTGAATGAAACCAACGCTATTTTGTTTATTTTTCACTAAATAACGACCTGATTACCTAAGAAAGGCTGGACAAATTTCCCCTTTAGTACTCTTTCTGCCAGCAGGCTCCACAGGCAAACCATAGAAATAAATACAACTTTGGAGAAAGAGGATCAACCCTTTGAGTGCTGTATTTTTTCCCACCAAATTTTCAGTGCAACATTTTACCAGTTTTTATGAACTTTTCTGTAATTTTTCTGATAATTTTGGACCAAATGAACATAACATTTCATTGGCCACAGTTTTTTATCAAAATTTTAGCAAAAATCTGACAAAAATTGACTTAGGTATATTTTACAAGGGTGACAAAAATTGACTTTGGCACTCAAAGGGTAAATCTCATACTTTTGGAGAGCATGAATAACTCCTTGATTTCCAAACCATTTACTTCCTTGTATCAAAACTTGAGAAAACACCACCCGTCATACAGCTGTCCTTTGTAAAAATCTCATTGAAAATATATCATGTACATCAGGATGCTTTCTTCCTTTCTCACTGTTCATCAATTTTACTCTGCCTTAACCCTTTCACCACCATGGTTTGACCAAATCCCATTGTTTTCTATGGTAAAGTTGGACCTCTAGACAAGGAAATGGGGGTGACAGGATTAAAACTGATAGCAGTGTTGCTGATTTTTTTGCCAGGTTATGGGTCCAGACTACAACTCATTGGCATTGTTGCAACCATTAGACGACCTTGAGGCTGAACTGCCACCAAACTGGCTGCGATACATCAGTCCAGCGTCCTCATATCAAGACCAGAACTGCATGCTGGTTAAGACAGAGGAGAATACAAGGTGGGTAACTAATCCCCAGTATATGGGTAAAATGAAGGTATTGAGAAAGTGTTTTATTCGCAGATTTATGATAAATGTTCAAGTTGTGACTGACCAATGACAAGTCATCAGACAAAAAATCACCGGTCAAAGTGATAAAGCTCTTAATTAGACTGTAGAGAATGACTTGTATGAAGTATCAAAAAACACAAGGGGAAATGGCCAAATAAGACCCACACTTTGTGTTCAGATCATGTAGAAGTTGTAATAACAGGGATAATTCACTTCGACACCACACTGTGCACTGTTTTTGCTAATGGCGGTAAGCTGGTAAATATTACCGGGGTTCCCCTTAGTATATCGATGCAATCAGTCTAGGGGGCTGCAGTAATGTTACTGGGGTTCACAAATCATTTACCAATATTCCCCAACTTTAGCAAAAACTCTGCTTGTGTGAGGTTATTAGACTCTGCCATGTTTGCAGTGTTGAAAGGTTCCTGACCAGCGCCATTGATATTATAATTAGCTTACATCGGCTGTTGAATCAAAATCTCCAATACTGATTATTTCTTCGTTTCCTTGTTTAGGTACATGATAAAAGTTGTGAGAGATATCGGTCCAAATCAAGAACTCTTTGCCATCCACAATGAGGAGTTTGCATCTCCTGAGCCAGAGGAGGAGGAAGAAGAGGAAGACACCACCAGTCAGGAAATGCTGGATATTCCGGATCAGTTGGATGAGAGAAGTGAGGAGAGGAGGCCAAGTGACAGCAGCATGCCGAGGCTTGACCCGGAGGAGGATCGGGAAATTTCAGCTGCCATTCTTCCAGAAGCCTATGATAGTTCAGAGGAGTTCTCTCGAAAGAGGGAGCTTTCTGACGATGAGGAGGATATTGTGGAAGAGGAGGAGGAGGAGGAGGAAGAGGAATCCCCCCGGAAAAGTAAACGCAGAAAACTTCTTGCTGCTGAGCCAGATGTGCCAGCAGACATCGGAATGATTGATCCAAATGATATCATTCTTCCTGAAGAACCCAAGGAGGAAAAACCGAAAAGAAAATCGAGGAAGAAAAAGAAAGAGGCCCCTCCTTCGGAGCGAGAGGAGAGTGCAAGTGCCAGCGAGAGTCGGACCCCAAGTCCCGTGAAATCAGACCGGAAGAGGCGGTCAAGGAGAGACAAGAGTAAAGGGGAAGATACAGAAGAAAAGGCTGAATCTCCGGAGAAGGAAGACTCACCGCCTCCGACGCCACATTTTGAAAAGAAAAAGGAGAAGAAGCGGGCTCAGAAATCGGAAAGCCCGGACAAAAAAGAGGCAGTGAAAAGAAAGAGGCAAAGGGAGGCTTCGGCTGAGAGCAAAGCGGCCTCGGATAGAGAGTCCGAGCCAGAGGCTAGCGAGGATGAGAAAGTGAAAAGCAAAGGGAAGAAGGATAAGGACAAAGAGAAAGAAGACTCGGACAAGAGAGTGAAACGCAAGTGGACACATCGAGAATTTACATGCGAAGTTTGCGGGGAAACGATCCGATACGTCACCAAGTTTGACAGGCATATGATGGAAAAACACGGCATAAATGAGCCATGGAAGTGTGAACACTGCCCAACTGAGAGGAAGTTCAGGCTGTATGCCACGCTTGAGAAGCACATTTTGACTATCCATCCAGATATTTCATTTAGCTATGAGAAGAGTGACACTCCAGTCGAAAAGAAGCAAACGGGCGGCGAAAAGGAAGCCAAAGTAAAAAGGACTCGTAAATCTAAGAAGTCCAAGGGAGAGCTCAACGATGTGACGCCAACGAAAGAGAAAGAGGAGGATAAGGAGGATGATCGGAAGAGCGACAGCGATCTGGAAACGCCATCAGATAAGTCGAAATATCAGCTGGAAATGGCAGAACTTCATCAGAACGTGAAGCATTTGAAATCAAAGGACAAACGAGACAGCAGCTCAGAGAGGAAGAAAGGAACGAAAAGTGGGAGCGAGAAGAAGAGGAAGAAATCAAAGAAGGACAAAGCAGTGAGCAGCCAAGGAGAGCCGAGTCAGGATGAGTCGGAAGAAAGCAACAAAAAGGCCAACTCTGAAGTCCTTCCAGAGGAAGACGATGACAGCGAAGTGATGAGGAAGCTAAGCTTCGGCCAAGAGAACGAGACGTTAGTGACCCTGGACAAAGGTAATGATAGCAACAGCAACTCAGATGAAGACAGCTCACCGCTTTCCAAGTTGAGAAGTGACGATAGGGACGCCAGGCCAGCTATCGTGGAAACCAAAGAAAGCAACACGCCGCTTCCGAAAGTCAGGAATGCCGATGACAAAGTTGATTACGATGACAGCGATGACGGAGACAAGGAGGAGAAGGGAGACAAGTCTTTATTGGACGCCTCCGCGAAGAAAAAGAGAAAGCATCGGAAGTTGACGTTTACGTGCGAGGATTGTGATGAAACGTTCAAGTGGACGACAAAGTACATGAAACACATGAGCGAAATGCACGGCGTCACAAAACCGTTTAAGTGCGAGAAATGCAACGATATATCATTTGGCACGTACCAGAACTATGAAAGACACTGCCAGAGCAAGCATGATCCGAACAACAGTAGTAGTAGCCGCAGGGCATGGACAAAGCACCATTTTAAGTGCGAAGTCTGCGGTGAAAATATCATCCACGCCACCAAGTTTGACAAGCACATGTTTGAAAAGCACGGCGTCGTCAAACCGTGGAAGTGTAACCAGTGCGACCAAGCGTTCAGGCTGTTGAGCTCGTTAAGGAATCATATCAACTATGTGCATGAGCAAATTGCCAGGCCAAAATCTGGCAAGTCGCGAGACAGTACTCTATCAACACCCAAGAAGGAGCTGGTGAATGCGGACAAGGGGCAGGCGTACGAGTTGGACATACTTGAAGAAATGAACAAGGGTAAAGCGGCGGAAATAGACGACGAGCCCTTGGTGAAAAAGGACGAAGATGAGACAGACGTTGACAATGGGAACACGTCACATAATGAGTGTAATGACACAAACGACGATGCTACCTCTGACTTGAACAAAAAGAAAAAGAAGGGAAGCTACAAAAAATCGGGCACAAAAAAATACATGTCGCGGCAGTTCACGTGCCATCTCTGTCAGGAGACCATTACGAGTGTCACGGGCTTTGAGAAGCACATGCTTGATGAACACAAAGTTGACAATTGCTGGCAGTGCAAGCGCTGCAGTACGGCGCCTTTCAGGCTCTTTAACGGACTTCAACAACACATGAAAAATATGCACACCTCCGACCAAGAGTCCAAGACTGTGTTGTGCGAGCTGTGCGGCCGCTCGTTCAAATCGGAGGAGAACTTGAAACGGCACATGAGAGTCCACCTTGAAATGCTTCCATTTCTGTGCTCGTTTTGCGACAAGTCCTTCGGCAGCCAGTCCCAGCTGCAGATGCACCTGGATAAGGATCACGTGACGCACCCCGACGCGTTCAAGTGCGACAAGTGCTTGAAAGTCCACACCTCGCAGGAACAGTTGGATAATCACAGAGAGAAAGATGAATGCTCGTTCACCAGCCTACAGTTTGGAGAACTCAAAACTGGTAAGTTTAAGTAGTGGCACTGAATAGGTAAGGTGACTCTCAGAAACATTCAGGACTCAGAGCTTTGTCTTGACACTTGCAAGTGAAAAATACCTCTTGTAGTGTGTCTTCTTCACAAGCTGTATCGTTGCAGTGTACGATGTAGTTTCTGCTTTGCAGAAAATTCATGTCAGATCCAAACACTTATTCTAGATAAAATTCCCTGGCTTACTTAGTCTGTACGCATAGAATATGGAGAACCGTGGATTCAGGGTCAGCCTTTTACCTGCTTTTCCTATTCTGAATGATGTAATCCTATTTTGCACTTTAACCATTTCATCCCCAGTTCCCTGTATACAGGTCCAACTTTACCATAGAAAACAATGGATTTGGGACAAAGCATGGTGGTGAAAGGGTTAATGTATCTGAACTTGTGCACTGAAAATAGGATAAGGAGGTTGATATGAGATTATCTTTCCAGACTTTAGATAACACAATGTGCACAATGTCCTGTTGAAGATTTCTGCCAAAGGGACAAAGTGCTGCCAAAGTCCAAAGGGGCAATCCTCAATCCCTGGTTCTTGCATCAGTGGTTGTTGACATTGACTGTTTGTGTAGTTTTAGTCCTTTGTTCTCCTGTGTAAATTGTGCACAGTTAGTGATTTTGTAAAGAGATAAAGCTAATAAGCCCCTTTATGCTTTATCTATAAGGTGTATATGGTTTTAAGGAGACAAAGGCTCTAACTTTTGGTGAAATTTTCAGTAGTTTTGCTCTGGAAAACAAGTTTATATTTGTTTTCCCTAAAGTATGTTGAAGTACTTAATTTTGGCCATGTAAACGCAACAGATCCTGTACAGTATCTTGAAAAAAGTTAATTCTTATCCAGATTACGATTAGTTATCAATAACAACAACACCAACAACAACAACAATATCAAGTATTATTTACGTACAGACTGATTGACAAGTTAAATAATGCACACTCTTAAAGCTTCACATCAGGAGGCCTCGAGGAGGGGGTTTTCAATCTGTACAAAAAAAATTTGTTGAATTCACTTAACAGTCTGCAGTGGTCCTATACAGACAATACAGAAAAGTATGACAAAATTTCTAGTATCAACTAGAAACTTATGCAATCTGATTGCTGCTGTATGCAAAGTGAGAATATCAGCAGAAAGTACAGCGAGGTTGTATTCATATGTAATGTAGCAGCATGATTTTGAGCATGTTAGGAATTATGAGAAAGTATTTTATGATATTGCAAAACAAAAAAAGACCGGGGCATGTGCTAGCTTGAGCTTTCAGAATACAGATCTCTGTTGTGGTTATGCCTCATACAAATTTTGAAAATTTCTGAATCATGTGCATTCTTAAAATCAAAACCATGAAAAGTCTTTTAATATTAGTTTTCTGGATGTTATATATTTATTCAAAAAATGGTGCTGTTCATGACATTGTCTGAGTATTCCTGTGAACATTTACAGCTTTAAATAGAGAAGGAATTTTCATCTACTTTGCCTTTTGGCACCATATACCCAATAGATACCTCTCATCTGTCACAAACTTCACACAGCAAGTTGTTGGAAATTTATCATATGCGTATTCATTTTCAAATTCTTTCATCGTTTTTTAGATGGCAGTACAGTTTTGTACAGAGAAGGCAGGGAGCGTGTTCAGTGCAGCCACTGCGATCAGATGGTGTTAAAGCAAGACTATGAAGACCACGTGAACACCCACACTGGTAACAAACCACATGAATGCAATGAGTGTGGCCGGGGATTTGCCCACCGAGCTGGTCTCAATTCACATCTAAAACAGGTAAGTTGGTATCTTCCATGTGGCAACAGTATTTTTTTCGGTCATAGGTCCACCTGGTAATGTCCATTACAACCACACTGTGGTTTTAGCCCGCTGTTTTTTAACCCTTTCCCCGCCAGACAGTACCACTTCTCCATCAGCAAACTCGGTGAAATCTCCATCGGCAAACTCGGTGAAAAGCGGTATTGAGCCAAAACCATAGGTATTTCACATGATTACCAGATATTATGTTATAGAAACTTTCAACCTATCTCATTGAGAGTAGAAAATGAATTTTGGTACTTGAGAGATACGGTACCTAAAATTTCCTGACATTGAAAATTCCAAACCCAGTCACAATGCCTGTGCTAACTCTAAGGGGAAAAATGAATTTTTGATTTTACAAAAGCAAGATGGTTAAATCCGTATTAACTCCTCGAGCTTCAAAACAAGTCCACTGAAAAGCAGTATACATGTACCAGAAAAGTATTGTAAAAATTTGAGTCAGAAAATCTGTCCCAAGGCACATCATGCTTTAATAGCATGGTTGAATCTACAGGCAAGATTAAATTTACACACTGTGTATGAGGACAAGGGATGGTAATATTGGTTTCTGTACATTTTAACCCTTTCACCACCATGGTTTGACCCAAACCCATTGTTATCAATGATGATTGAGGACCTGTTTACTGCCAATTGGGGGTGAACGGAAATCTAGAACTATGTAACCTCACAGTAAATACATATCTCCCAAGCCACTAGTAGCTAGTTACATGCTGTTTTCTCCATGCCAGACCAACTGTAGGGTACAAGTACATGTACATTCCGATCAACGGGGCTTGGTTTTTAGCTCCCATATCTGCATATGTATATATGCAAATGGGAGGTATTCTTATTTATTTAAGTGAGAACTTGTCTGTCTTAAGACTGTTGTTGTATACTGAGTTGCGTATGTATTTATCATAGTTCTGATGTGATGTGATTTATTTCACCGCAGGTTCATTCAGGTGAAAAGAATTACAAATGTGATATTTGCGGGAAAGCCTTCAAGTTGAAGAGTTACCTGAGGCAGCACATGGTGACCCACTCCTCTGAGAAGCCTCACGTCTGCTCCATCTGCGGCAAGGGGTTCACCAGGAAGGCTTTCATGAAGAAGCATGAACGGCGCCACCAGGAGAGCAAAGAGGGAGAGGATGACAAGGAGGACGGGAAAGACGAGGAGGAGGAGGAACACAAGGAGCAGGAGGACAAGAAAGATGAGAAAGATGACAAAAGCGCGGAGGGAGGAAAAGACGATGACGGAGACGACAAATCAGAAGAACACGCTGACGAGGAAAACGATGAGAGTGAGACAACAGAAAAATAAATCCTGCCAGGCAGATATTTATGATATTGACAGGTCAATATTAAAGCATTATCGATTACCAGATATTATGTTATTGACCATCTCTGTATAGTTGACGGCAAAAACTCTAATCGTAGGCAGTAATGAACAGCCATGGTCACTGTTTGTTGTTTTAAATTGACCAAGGTCAACTAGAGTTATATTGACCTCATGTGAGGTAAACTTTTGTATATACGACTCAAAAAATTATTGATTTTAAATAGTACTAAATATTTATGGGGAAAGTATTTTATTGTTTAAAAATGCTCCAAACAAGGTGTCACTAGGAAATTTAGAATTTCTTTTTTTATTTTAAATCAGAGGTGTGTGTTCTAGTACATTGATAAATTTGTTTTGCCAAAGCGGTCAACACAAATGAATTCTTGTAAATACCGACTCTTTAACAATTACGTGTTGTGTTTTTTGGAAAATTTATATTTAGATTTTGAGAAAAGCAGTTTTTACCTACATGGTATGTGTCTAGACATTCAGCAAAAAACAGGATTACTCACCAAAATTTATTTTATCTAACTCACCAGAATTCATTTCGATTTCCAAATCACATGCATAATTTTTGTTTAACATCATATGTTTTTGTATTATTGCCCTCCTCAATCAGTCCAAATACACAATTATTGCCCTGTAGAGGGGCAATAATAATATTATGTGCAGCCTTGTGCTCCAAGACTTGCTTCTCCATGCCCAAAGTCAATATCCAAATCTAAATGCAAAGTAATGCATTATTCAAGACACAAGGTCTTTTATCGTACTGGCTCTGTCATTGCTTAGAAGTTGATTGATCAAACTTTTAATGTTTCGGGTCAATATTTGTGTTATATTGCCCTCTGGGGAGGCATCAAGCAATCCTGTATTCATTCTTGCCTAATTACTGACCTTAAGTTGAACAAATTGTGCACAGATTGTACATAAATGTTTATGTCACTAGTTTCTGGAAATATAAACAATTCCCCTTGTAATATTCTATCATGCAAAATTCCATGGAAAACATTACGTGATAGGATGAAGCAGCTGTAATTGAAGCTTTCTTCTCAAAAAAAAAATAGATAAGTCAAATAAATGTCCAGAACACAACTGTTACCAACTGAAAGCTGATAGATCAGTGAGCTATGCCGTGTATTTCTTGTACTGCACAGCATACAGCATATGTTTATGTAAGTGTCATGCGACATCACGGACTATAAGCTCCCAAGTGTACTTCATTTTGTTTTCTAGTTCTTCGTAATCTTGGATGAGTTGTTTTGGTAGAATGTGAACCAACCTCAACTTAATGATGTTAAGACAGTTTTATGGGAGAAAAAGACACAACATTATTTCCTTGGCAAGATTGGAACTAGAGAATTGTTGCTTTCATTCTCAAGCTGACATACAGCGCTCCCAAAGTAGGCAAGATTGAGATACGAGAATCATTGCTGGTGTTCTCCAGTTGGAATACAGCGCCCTCAAGCTCAATATACCCATCACTTTTGTTTATCTGAAAACACCAGTGGGCTTGGAAATGATACAGGTGATCAGGTTTGTGTAATGACCATGACACTCTATCAAAAGGACATGTAGTCACTCAAGAACACATCACCTTTTATCGTCTTTTGAAAGGAATCAGAACTTTGAAATTAATGCTAAGAATGTTACACATGCTTTTTGACTGTAAGGAGCTCATGAAATTTTTGCAGAAAAATGAAAGGGGTGATGTGCAGAGTGCTCAGAAGGTTATATCTGATTGGTAGATGTCACTATTCACAGCAACTTAGGGAGCCTATTTGTATCTTTCAATTATAACGGTAAGATTCAGCCACCCAGTTGGATAACAGCTTCCGAGACGCTGCACATCAGGAGAAATTAAACCCTCCAAGAGAAAAGTGAGACTCCTGTATGCTGATTGCATAATGCATAATGACCTTTATACTTGACCTTGTAAACTCTGACCCTTGACATGACACTTTTTTGTAGATCCTGGCAAATTCATTTTTCAAATGAAACCGCAATGTATACTTTTTCAAAAAAAGAATTGCAGCTCTTTTCAATTGTTATCATAAGTATTTTGAATGTTAAACTTGTGCCACAAATTTTTCCCTCCTGTTCTTTGTTGTTGCTGTGGTATATAAAGTCACATGTTAATGTCTGTACAAGCACCCACAGATAATTTTTTCTGCCTTGTATTTGAGATAAAAAGCCTCCATGTTTTTTTGTAACGTAATGAAACAAAAAAAAAAATTGTCTTTCATTGTCGCAAAGGACAATATTATGAATCTTTGTATAAAATGAAAATCAGCAGAAAAAAAAAATTAGTTGGACGTGCTCTAATGAACAGACCATACTGAAAGCTGAAGGCCAGTTGTAGCAAAAATGGTCTAATGTGCAAACGCAAATCACTCCTCTGATAATGATATATTTTTGCTTTTTGTTCATCTGTAGATACAACCCAATTAAACATTTTGAACAGAAATCCACACGGCATGCTCTAAATATTATTATCTTTGTCATAACCATACCGTATTATGGAATACTTTTAATCAAATGCAGTCTGTATAGAGACTAACAACGAAGCAAAAAACTTTTAATTTTTCAAGCATTAAAATAGTAGTGTCTTAGAGGAAGGATTTCATGTCAAAACCTTTTATGCCCAAGTGGGTTTTGCATATTTTTTTCCAAATTCAATCATTAAAAAAGTTTCCGAAACAAAACATGCCAAATATAGGTTTTGTTGCCATAGCAATTGTCTACTTACATTATTCGATTGGGTAGTCACGGCCGAAGTGTTCAATGTTCTGTCTACTTAGCGTCCACATTCAATGGTAACTTTTCTGGATGGTCAATGTTATGACGGAATTTTTTTTTTCGGTAAAAATAAAATTTAGAGAGTAGAGCACTACGGGGTGAATGAATCAACGACCATAGGAGTTTTTAAATGTTTTCTATCATCAAAGTTTTTTCAGTAGATCTAGTGATTTTTTCTCAAGAATTCTAAGTGTACGATAATATGAGAACTTTAATCTCAAAACAATGTTCACATTTTTAGAAAGCTGTGTTAGTAACACATTTGTTTTTTTGGTCTATGTAGCTTTGATACCCGTATTGTAATTTTTTACAGTATTTATAACGGTAATTGTCCAAACCAGTCCCATATGCTCTGTGTTTCTTTTATTTTTTGATATTTCCAAAAACATTTTTAGTTCTTAATGGAAAAAAATTGTACACAGTGTAGCACCTAGTCCATAGAAGGGTATAACAGCGGAGGATTTTAGTGATATTTCAGCTTGTTGCATATTACAACATTATGAAACAGCATACACACACACACAAAACTCTGTTCCACCGATTTTCCTGTCTCCAGCATTCTTAGTTTAAAACACTGCACCAGGCTTCGATGGTGTGGTGGTTGGTAGAGGTGACTAGATACCCTATGTTATCAGTGTGTACTTTAACAACGTATAGATTTCCATGTACCGGCTTGATTACGTTTCTCTGTCTAGTTCATTGGCTGGTCATATCAGCCCTGGTTTATTTCTTTTCTTTCTTGTACATTACGTAATCATGCAATAAACAATTCGTCTTCTTGCTCAGATGAGATGGTTGTTCTCCTGATTTCATTTAATTCCACCTGTTTTCCTGACTGTCAGACTTTGGTATATCTGTATTATTTGAAAACCTTTCTAACCCTTTCAGCAGCTCATGAAACCCCTTCATCACCATGGTTTGGCCCAAACTGCTTGCGATTTATGGTGTAGATTGCAGACCTACTCACATGGCTTTGGGGGTGAACATGTCAAAGGTGTCCTGCTTGTACAGTACTAGTCTGGTTCCCTGACCCATTTCCCCGGTAGAGGGCGTGGGGAAATATAGGGTCAGGTACCGGGTAGCCATCTTGAACAGAATTTTGTTCAAGATGGCGGAGGTTAGTCACCTGACAGAACATGCTACAACAAATATGGCTGCTGCCATGAAAACGCCGGTCAAAATTCGACTGGATCAGAATTATGTTCGAACACTGGTATCCGAACCAAAAACATTGGCACACGAGACGGGAAACATAAACTGAAAGGATTAATCCAGAAGTACGGGGAAATAGAGATGATTGAAGGCTGGCTGTGATATCGCAGCAGTACTTTTTGTGTGTATCGAACGCGCTAGGGTCATTGAGGTCATCGCCGACTGTGGCGTGACCCCAATGACCCGAGCACGTTCGATACACGCCACAAGTACTGCTGCGATATCACAGCTAATTGAAAGCAAACTTTGTTGGAACTGTGAACGAGGATTGATTTCGATGGATAGAATGAAGTCCGAATTTCGTGGAAAATGCCAGGCATCATGTCAACGTTCTAAAAGAGGTTTAAGAGGTGTGCTAAATCACAGTGGATAATTCATGGAGGTAGAAAATCTTTCTTTCTACCTCCACGGCTTTGTGGTATAAACAAGAAGTTGGTGTCAAGTGAGCCTGAAAGTGCGAAACCCAAGAAAGATGAGAAAAAGTTAGAAGTGTTACTTTCATCCATCACAGCTTGTTTTATTTTAACCCAATAGCGTCCATGTTTACATTAGCCGGTACCTGACCCTATATTTCCCCACGCCCTCTACCGGGGAAATGGGTCAGGGAACCAGACTAGTACAGTACCCGTATAGCGCCACATACGTCCAAAATGTAAATATTGTGACATTCCTATCTCACCAAATATTTGGATACATATGTAGTGATTGAGTAATATCAAGTCTCCAAGGCTGTTCACACCATAGCAATTGTGCCCTTTAACAAATAATTTGAACAAACAAATTACGAAAATATGTTTTAAATTGACAAAAAATGACATTATGACTCCTTGACATGATCATGAATAATGTGTGACATTGCCCCTGATATTACGAAACATCTGATTCTTTGACAAGGCAATAAAAATGCGCGTGATGATGCCCCCCCCCCCTTTTTTCCCGGCATTACGAAACGAAAGTGTTACAGCCATCACCGTCGAGGGCGCCCGTAGGGCTGCAACATTCTCAAATAGCCCGGCAATAATATCTTTTGGTCTAGCAACGATTTCAAATTTGAATACGTATGGATTTAAAAGCTGGCTTTCGTTATTACTGATTGCTTTTATTTTCTTCCCTTCAAATAAGTAGTCTAGTACAGAATTGTTTTTGTTATTTTCTCGGTGGCATTTCTTCCTACATTAATACTTTTTGACAAGAAATCAGCCGGCATGTGATTAATTGAAAAGGATAAACACAATCTAATGGCCGTACCTAGCAACGTCATTCTGTCAATGAATACTATTGAGAAATCGAACTGAAGAGACTAAATTTCCAATTTTGGGAAACCACATGAAATGCCGGCCAAGCATATTTTGACAAAATTTTGAAATATCTAAATTAGTTGACGTAAAATCACACGGTTTATTTGACGCAGGTCACTTACTGCCATGACTCATCTGCCGCCTGCAGTTCAATCAACCTTTTCACTTCGTGCGGGTGTACATCAAAAATCGAGTGACTCTGGCGATGTCGCGTGACTGAGGGCGCTGTTCTTCAAATTGCTCCTGACTGTTGCAAGCAATGCCCCTGCATAACCTTTTTACAAAATCTGTCAGACCTTTCTGCTGTGTTCTACATAGAATTGACATTAGTAAATGATAATATCGGGCATTACTTGGCAAATAAAAAATTGCTCTAAAAATTTCATTTGACTTTAGGTCACGGGTTGACCGAATCAGTGGCGCTCATAATACAATACAATACATCAGTAGTTCTGTCAATGCCTGGACTTTGAAAAGTAAAACCTGCCTGCGCTATATTTTCAAATCATCAAACGATTTCTGTAATGAAAATGAAAACAAAGTAATTCGCGTTTTACAATACCATTAAAGACAACCTGCCACTTTTAATGACTTTGTACACGCAGTGTGTGACCTCAGAACCACACGTGTCAGTTTTCTAACATAAAAGGAATACATTTCGACAATATTGACGGATAATTTGACAAACCATGGAAGTTATACGACATGACAATCGCGAAGATAATTAAAGCAAGCTTTGATTACTGTTCTTCGCACCGGAAATGACGTTTTCGTGTAGAAGAGGACCGGACGACATCTATTCATAAAGGCGCCAACATGTCAACGACACATCAATTGACTGCAACCAAACTACGAATTCAACTGGTTGTACCGTCATCAAACAGTTCAATTGTAGTGAACGGAACAATAATGATGATTTTTTCCATACAAATTCGAACGACTTACACGTAGAGAATAAAAAAAACTGATGCCATTATTTGCATTGTTCATAAGAGGATTTTGGAACCACAGCTGTGACAGAAGTCGTGTTAGTCGAAAACATAATCCGTGTTTCCGGTGTTGGCTGTGTGCTTTTCTGCCCACAAGACGAAATACCCGACACTTATTTCAATTACATTTTTGCTCAGCCTGATTTTGAAACGGAGAACAAATATGCGTATTCGCAACTTAAATTCGCTAAGAGTCTAATATACAAGGTGAAAATTCACTTTTTAATGTAAATATGCCTTCGTTATCTATGAATATCATGAACAACTTGAATGAAATTACTTTAAGTCTGAATGTAATGCTTGCCCTACACGGCCGACAGTTTCGTCAGCATGGCGGCTCAGCTGAAACGTCATCAAATTGACACATGAACCAACAGACGCGCACTTTTCATGGCCAGGTTAGTCCACTGAGACTGCGCACTCTGGCACGTCACAGGGGTTGAAGTTTAGGGGACTACATCTGTCGCCCTCCACCGCTAAGAGAAAAATTAGCATAGGGTGACGTCACTGTATACGTGTGACTGTCGAATGTACAGGGTGTACACCGGATAGGGTTTGTGTGGTTACCGCGGTATCAATCCAACCGGACCAAAATGAAGGCTGCGATGACATCGGGCCAGATACGGCCGATTATTTTCACAGCTACCTTCATCACACAGCTTATTCTACTTTTTTACGTTTATAGTGGTAAGTCAATTTTTTTATCTTTCTCTTGTTTAATCTAGGATAAGTTATAGCTAACTTTGAAAAGTCAAGATTTTTCGTCGCGATCTAAATATGAGATTGTCCTAAAATGGCGTAAAGAATAATGATTAATCAACAGTAAGGTACGCTTCCGAAACAAAACTAAATACGATGTATCTTGCGAGTACCTAATATGACTTGAAAATGAATTGTTGGATTTGTATTTTTTAGAAATTTATTTCACATGGCCTGTAAGCCTTATATTTTTATTTTTCTAGTTTGTTTTCGAATTGTCAAATCAATGGCCAGAGACACAAATAAGATATTATGGCCGTATTGTCAGCTAAATGTTTGTATTATTCTTCCACATGTAGAAAGAATGGATAATTTGAAAGTCATTTGAGCTCAAGCAAAGCGATTTTGATCATCAAACAGAATGTATCGGAATCTATAATGAATATTTCACGGCGCCACGACATGTTGATACTCATAAAATTGATCACAGCCATTAAAATATAAATTCTATACCAGTATAAAATTTTACAATCACTTACAAACGACTTTTTTTAGAAAGTTTGTGTTCGAAAACACAAAATCGCGAAAATTCGTATTTACTTTTGGAATTCGTCTTATTTTCAGCGGTAAGACAAGAAGATTACATCGTCACACAAACTAGATCAACAGTTGGCAACGGAAATGGTTACCACGGATGTGACGTAAGTAGAGATGATCTATGCTTCCCATACATGTAGGCCTAGGTCGATATATATATATATATATATATATATATATATATATATATGTATGATGTATATATCACAATTCTTCAATGTCTAGATGATATGTTTGCAATAGTATTATATATACAAATAAACACAAATCCACATAACTACACACCATTATTATAAGGATAGAAGATAAATAACGCCAGTAACACTCATTCATCAACCAAATTCATTTTCTTGTCACTTTTGTGCCAAAATTGTATTTTGGAAATGAATCAAGACCAGTTACCAGGCCTAGTCATTACTTTTCAGTTCTCTGGTGAACCAATCGAATACGCAAATAACCTTTTCCACCGTGAAAATTTACTCTAAGAATGTAAAGACGCCAATGTTCACATTATAACAAAAAATATGTGTATGCAATAACAGCTACATTTTCCGAAGAGGCTATTCAAATTATATTGACAATTAAGCTGTAAGAGAAATCTTGACTCACAGGGACAGAAATAAAAATATAAATTCGAACGCTAGACTATAGGGCAGAAACAGAGGCATACAGCTTCAAATTCATCCTCTTGGAAGGCGGTGTTCAAGATTTACACAGAGTAGCAAACATGACGTAAACTAAGTAATCCAAGTCAGTTTCTGTGCCCTACATTTTCTTTAAAGTGAAAGACTTAAACTTTTGCTCACACTTTCCTCAAGTCGTCTTTCAAACATTCTCCTTCAAAATCAAGAATAAAAATCGTGGGTCACCTTGCAAATTTTGGAACTAGAGAAACAAATAACCCTAGATATACCGATATTTGAAATTCAAAATGGCCGCCATCCCTGTGTTAACTCCACGGTAAAAACTAAGACGACAGTTTTTCTTGCAGATCAGAAAAAAATTGCAGAAATTTGAGAGTCCGAATATCTATCCCCGAGGCGCGTTCTACCTTAATCGAAAATATCACGTCACGCTTTCATTTCAGACCGTTCACATGCTTATCAACATCCCGTATAAAGACATTACAAGGAACTTAACGTCAACGTTAAAGTCGATATACTTTTCGAGGACGACGCCATTGCACTTCCATTTTGTCGTCGACCAGGAAAGGACAGGCTACGTCTTAAGGACGTTCTTCTCAACATGGAACGTCCCTGGAGGTAAGTAATGACAAACACTTCTCTGTCAGCGGTTGTTACCCTTTAGACGTCGCTTGTCAGCACACCTAAGTTCGTTACTTCTTCATCACTATGGACTGTTTCTCTAATTCCATGAAGGCTGGCAAGGAGACAAACGGTTTATACGTCAAAATTCAGATGATACCGAACCTCCGTCCAGGATTGAAATTTGACTTTCGGTTTTTGTACACGGCCAAAAAAATTTCCAATTTCTACTCACACAGTCAAAAAAAAATGTAGTGTGTGCCTTGCTCTGAAAGATACTAGTATATCTCATGATAATATAATTTTTCGAGCATGTAATCGCTCGTAATTCCAAATAGATCTAGTGACACTACTTTTCCTGGTAGAAATGCCTGCAGATTCTGTAAGCAGCTTAAAATACTGAGAAACCGAAAATTAAGAAACAATTTTTAATTGACCAGATGACAAATTAACCGATGCTATGTAAAAATATAAAATTACTTGCGCAATTATTATTTTCTTTATACTACTTTGAAGGCAAAAGCTTCGTTGTGCAATGTCATATGTCGATATTTATTCGAATTTTGCAGAGGGTTATCTTTTACGGCGTGTCGATAAATCTGATACGATGAACTCTGACCTCTAAAGGTCATTTCATAAATCACTGCTCTCATAATAAAACATGTCACAGATGCGACAGGAATTAAATCATACCATGTCCATAATCTTCTAAAATCGGGGAAATGCAAATTTTGCAGTTTTTCGAAAAGGGTGACTCGATGGGGTCACTTTCAGGCGACACAAATACGGGATTTTACTCTGTTATAAAACCGAAAATTTGCTAATTTGTACCAGATCAAAATTGGTTAGAAGACCACATCAACGCAGAGAAGCACAAGGCGTGAAACAAAACAGCGAAAATTCTTCGAGATGAAAAACTCGATTTTATTATAAGTCTCACACGAACATTCGTTTTTATACAAAACATAATATTCTGATAACTTATGAATTGCACTACATGCTGTGACAATATTCACACTTTTTTCAACCAACGCCTGACTGTACTAAAACGAGGGCGTCAGCTGTTCCGGTTTTTACCATTTAACAAGGTCTAAGCCGATAAACGTGGAAAGACAGGACGTATTATCTAAAGACGCTCACAATCGACTCATTTGCATATTTTAACGAAGACAAGAGAATAGATAATGCACTTAACACATAAACTAACATTGCGATTTTTTCAACTGACTTGATCATTATTCCCTCATGTTTTGTTTGTTATTGTTTAAGAAGCCTGGACATTATTTGATCTGGTATTAACGATATGCTGATTCCATACAGACGTGAATCGAAATAAACATTATATTGTGTAATTAATGTCTGTAAAATATGCTGCATCTCTGGTTGCAGCTCACGCCACTAATCAATCAAATCATATCATATCACATCACATCACATCACATCATATCATATCATATCATACATATCATATCATATCATATCATATCATATCATGTCATATCATATCATATCATATCATATCATATTATATCATGTCATGTCATGTCATGTCATGTCATGTCATATCATATCATTTCATGTCATATCATATCACATCACATCACATCACATCACCTCACATCATATCATATCATATCGCATCATATTACGTCACATCATATCATACTATATCATATTACATTACATCATATCACAACATATCATATCATATTATTCCATATCATGTCATATCATACCATACCATATCACATCATATCATATCATATCATGTATCACATATTATCTCATCATATCAAATCTGATCATACATTTCATATCATATCTTACATCACATCACACCATATTATATCATATCATATCATGTCATATCATAAAATGAAATGTCATATCACAGCATGCCATGTCACATCCTGTCATGTGAAGTCACACCATAGCACATCACTTAACATCACATTACAGTACATTGCATCGTATCACATTACAGCATAATGTTGCACATAACATCACATCACACTCTGCCACACCACACCACACCGCACCGCACCACACAACACCATACCACACCACATCACACAACATCACATAACAGCACAATACATCACAGCACATCGTAGGACATCACACAATATCATATCCCATCACATCAATGCCATACTCGTAACGTTAGTCGGCCCTGTCACCTATCTTCTTTGAATCAAAAAAGCTAATTTGTTTATAAATAATCTCTTTCAGTAAACTGCTCGACTCACTTCTCCTCCGAACTTCTTGACCTGATGTCAAATCCATCGACAAGGATACCAAGGGTAAGAAATTTGAAAAAAATGGAAAAAGTTGATAAATGCGAACATTTAAATCAATTTAAAAACAGTCATACAGAATTATAACTTTGACTTTTCAAATACGCTTGTCAAATAAATCTTGAGTGTAATTAGTCTCAAAGCTTGTTCACTACTTGTTGAAGATGTAACTTCGCCCCTTTATCTGTAAATCTGACGACTTTTGTCTCTGTATTTTTGAGTTTTACCCAATCATGTACCAGTAAGCCAGTGGATGTCACTTATTCACTCCATCGTGAATTGGAATACGTAATCTGATTAGTTCTTGAGTTAATTGTCACCGATATGGAAGATAGTGTCAACAACATGTAACAAATACCAAACGAAAATCAAGTGTATCATAGAACATACCGCTTAACAATAACCATAATTACTTTCTAAACTGATTATAAATCTGCAGATGTTACATGAAATAATCACAAGTGCATAAAATGATGGTTTTTAAACAACTTAGTATTAGAATAACTTTGCACACATATTCTTCCTTCCACAGTTAATGTACTTTGATTGGAACACTATCTTCCTCGGTGATCCCGCGGAAGTCTGGGTAGAGTTTAACAACTTCGGACCAACCCAAGCCATAGGCGTGGTGGGACTGACGATGGCGCCGGAGGATCTGAACGTGAATCTGATGCTGTTGCGAATGGACGCTCTCATTGATCTGAAAGCCGACGAGGTTCTGCAAAAGCTGGGAATAGGATCAGTTCCAGCTGATCCCGTGGAACACACCAATGAACTCCATAAGGTGCGTTTTCCTCAAATCAGTTGACCAAACGATCATGCATCGGGTGACGTGATAAGTTGGTGAAGAATTGGGTTAATATGACGACAAAAACAAACAAAGAGACAACAAACAAACAAACAAACAAACAAATAAACAAAGAAAACCTAAAACTTACGTCAATAAGAAATCGACAATTCGATTGTTGTTATCTGATAGATGTAGAAATGTCTGTTATTGTCAATAGTATGATTGCTCTATTTTTAGGTCTTGAATTATTTCAATCCTTAGCCAATAAAGATTTGTATTCGAGTCTCAGCAAATAGTGCTTTATTTTGCTCGAGGGGACATCCGACTACATTGGATTCAGTGTTGAAACTTTTCTGTTCGTTCACTACATAGTGGAAAAAGGGACAAAAATTCTGTCAAGTCACTTGCCAGACCATTATTGTTACTTGGTTTAACGCCTCTTCCCGTCAGCTGCGATGGCCGAGCGGTTAAGGCGTTGGACTTGAAATCCAATGGGGTTTCCCCGCGCAGGTTCAAGTCCTGCTCGCAGCGAGTGGCGTCCGTCAACGGACGTTTATTGTGTTTTATTTGTATTTATTGTGTTTTTTTGTATCGGTGATGGAAGGGGAAAGTTTCCGGTCGACACGGAGGACGAAAATCTCAATTAATTAGACTTACCCGAGAGATTATTACAGAGTACTTTGACAAACTGTTACGTCTTTCACATGACAGTTGGTTCCAAATGTTACTTTTGTTCGCCTTTCATTTAACTTCTTTTGATGTTTGAAAGATTCACTTTTGTTTTTCAGGCGGTGTCAACCCTCGCTCAAAGTAACCCAGAAGCCATCTTCCTGTTGCCATGCAACTACAACTTGGATTTTTCAAATTCTTCCTTGGTGAGCTTGACTTTTTTCATTTCCAATAAAATCATAATTTGCCATCTTTATAAAAAAAATTCAACACCTATGTAGTGGTTTATATAATGGCGATATGTTTGGACTCCCTCGGGGAATCAAGTTATACCTAATTTCACGCCACGCGTTGCCATGGCGATCAATGCCGCTGTTATGGCAACACTGCCATGGCGACAAAATTTATCTGCATTGCTACGGCAACTAAAGTTATCTGACCCATCAATGCAATGATTTTCGCGCAATCAATGAGGCATTATCAACAGAAAATCTTCCTCATGTAAAACGCACTTTTATCGGGGGCATTATTCTAAAATTATTTACTTTAGGAATTAATATATTCCTCACATATTTTTCACCACACTCAAGGATTGTTACCTGCAACTGGGAAACGTCGTCTCCTTCCAATCACCCGAATCGTTCGGCGAAGACGAACAGTTCAATATCGATTATCGAGGGTCGTTCAGGAATCAATACTTCAGTCTTCTCGACTACGATGGCAACTTGTTCCGTAATAAAATCATCGGGTGCGGCATCAACATCACTAAACCGGAGAAAGTTGTTAAACTGGTACGTAGAATTTTGCCAAAATTACACACACACACATTACAAAGGAAAGTAGCTACCGACTCAGCGTTGACAATATGCAAAAGTGTGTTTGTGGCAAACTTCAAAAATACATGACTTCGATTACTCAATGATTTATTGATTTATTTGATTTTAATTACGTACATTGAATTAAATGATTGTATAAATGTTGTACTCGTTTTCTTTCAATCGGTGCTTCACACAAAATTTGGTGCGGAAAATGTAATGATTGTGGCGCTTACAGCCTTAGAAAGATATGTAAACCTTAAGACACTAATAAGATCGTCACTTGAATTACAAAATTGATGTAGCCTTCCAAATTTCACATTTATCAATCGACATACTACTATCACTACAAAAAAGCTGCACTCTATTAGGTCCCACCGAGATTTGAACTCGGATCGCTGGATTCAGAGTCCAGAGTGCTAACCATTACACCATGGGACCCTAGTACGTTAGAATAGTGTGAAGCAATGCTTTATTGCATAGCCCTCGAAACTCCAGACAGTCCTGTTTCAATCTGTTTTGCTTTTCTTATTTTTATCCTCTTCAAGCAGGAAAGGTAAATCTTGAGACACTAAGATCGTCACTTGAATTATAAAAATGATGTAGCCTTCCAAATTTCACTTATATCAATCGACAACACTATTATCACTACAAAAAAGCTGCACTCTATTAGGTCCCACCGAGATTTGAACTCGGATCGCTGGATTCAGAGTCCAGAGTGCTAACCATTACACCATGGGACCCTAGTACGTTAGAATAGTGTGAAGCAATGCTTTATAGCCCTCGAAACTCCAGACAGTCCTGTTTCAATCTGTTTTGCTTTTCTTATTTTTATCCTCTTCAAGCAAGAAAGGTAAATATTGAGACACTAAGATCGTCACTTGAATTATAAAATTGATGTAGCCTTCCAAATTTCACATATATCAATCGACGTACTACTATCACTACAAAAAAGATGCACTCTATTAGGTCCCACCGAGATTTGAACTCGGATCGCTGGATTCAGAGTCCAGAGTGCTAACCATTACACCATGGGACCCCAGCACATTCGAAGAGTGTGAAGCAGTACTTTTATTGCATAGCCCTCGAAATTCCAGACAGTCCTGTTTCAATCTGTTTTCTTTTTCTTTTTTTTATCCTCTCTCCTTCAAGCAAGAAAGGTAAATCTTAAGGCACTAAGATCGTCACTTGAATTACAAAATTGATGTAGCCTAATCCGCCTATTTCAATCGACATAACATGTTTCCTACTATCACTACAAAAAAGCTGCACTCTATTAGGTCCCACCGAGATTTGAACTCGGATCGCTGGATTCAAAGTCCAGAGTGCTAACCATTACACCATGGGACCCCTGCACTTTCGAAGAGTGTGAAGCAATACTTTTATTGCATAGCCCTGGAAATTCCAGACAGTCCTGTTTCAATCTGTTTTGTTTTTCTTATGTTTATCCTCTCTCTTTCTTTCAGTTCCGTAACGGTGAACTTGACTGTTCCGTCTTCTTTGCAAGAGAAAATATGGTTTTGAGAACACACACCTACTTCATTGGCAATTTGCCAGTAAGTTATATCCATATTATATTTTCATGACATGTCCCTTTAGACTCAAATTGTAGATCAAAGAAAAAATCACAAATTGGATGATATATACGATGTATGATAAACAAATAAACGAGCTATCCTCCATCTCTTGCCAATGGAGATGCCAAGGATAGATTACCATTTATGATTGAAGCAACTGGGCTCAGAAAAAGTTACAAAGAATGGCTGAGATGCTGGCACTGGTGTCAAGATCGAATATATACGAGAGAGAGAGAGAGAGAGAGAGAGAGAGAGAGAGAGAGAGAGAGAGAGAGAGAGAGAGAGAGAGAGAGAATGTATGACACACAGAGGGAGAATATATGAGAGAGAGATGTATTTGAATCATAATAAAAGTTGATGGTATGAGTGATACATACAGTTCTAATTAAAGACTTTAACCTTAAAGCCCGTGTTCTAAATATACAATTTCTCTTTGTTTTCGTAGACTGAGAAAGATTCTCCTCCAATCGAGATAACACTGTCCCTACAATCAACCTTCGACAGGTTTTATCAGATGTTGGAAAGAATTGCAACTTACTGGACAGGTACGCATGGAGTTTCATCATTGTCCTTAATCTGTAACAAAAGAAGAGTAGGCTAAAATAGCAAATCAAATTAACACGCAAGCATGGCCATTCATGCCAAATTGAGATACCATAATATTGTGTCCCATAAGGCCCTGTCTCTTCGAATACACAATAAAAATCACAATGCATTATGTAAATTGAACTTTCGTTGTTCCTTGAATGATGTCATGTTTACGATTTATGTTTTTTTTGTATTTCTGTAAGGGAAGATAATTTACACGTATGATTGTTTTTTTAACCTCCATGGTCTGACGAATGGTACAGAAACAAGTACCTGCACCTTTTGATGTTTTTTTTCACTATTATTTTTGTATGGCAACTGCCAGTTCCTGTTCTACTCCCAAGAGCATGTGTAGATACACAGTATTCAGCTTGTCAACTCAGCCTGTACATGTGTAGACTGCATTGTTACTGTTGTGTTGACAAGTGAATTCTGGTCCGGACTAGAATTCAAATGTAAACAATAACAGTGCTGGCTAAACAGTTTATGTTCCAACATCCATTCTGGTGTAGTAATGGAAAGTGAAGTTGACAGGAAAACAAAAGTAGTGAGACAATTCCATAAAATTACAACTACTGGCCCTCTAAAACATATTATTCGAGCGCCACGCTTCCATCATACTGTACTGACATGGCACTGTATTTTCACCAGGCCCAATCAGTGTGGCTGTGTACGCCACAGACACCCAGATACAACTCATACCAGCCATGTTTGAAATGTCACAGATTCTGAAGAACCGACAGAACGTCGCCGTTCACGTTGGATATGTGGAGCGAGAAGTGGTGAGTAGTCCCGCGTCGCTCGTTATTTTTCTTAACAGCCTGGTTGGGTGTTGCACTAAATCTTAATCTAAGGATAATCCATTTTCTTTATTCATAAAGTCTCGCAAACTTAAAATGGGGATATGTGTAAACAAGTATGGGTGGGGGTGAAATAAAGATGTTTGTATTAAATAAGGGGTAGGCATTTCTCAAGGACATGCTCAAACTGATCAACTAGAACAACTGACTTAATGGGTGGGAAAGATAGTGACACAGACTTGGGAGACAGAGAGTCAGGCGAACAGGCGGGCAAACAGTATCATGAATGGAATCTGGCCATCTTTTCGCTGGGAGTTACATATGAGCCAAGAGCCACGGCGACGAGAGATTCATAAGTAACGCTAGTCAGCTGCAGTACATTTTGTTTCTTTCAACGTGTACGCGTTTTTATCATGAGCCATAATTTCTGATTCCCTCAGTGTTGAATGTGACATATCCAATTTTAATCGCAAAAGTTCCTGGCTAACAAAATCCTCACAGTACCGAAGCCAATAAAATCCCCTAAACGTTCTAGTTCTTTGAGTGCACAAACAGTGAAAAGGCACAAATGCAGTTGACGAATTAAGACATTTTTTGAAAGACAATCATTTAAAAAATATTTATTGTGGGCCATTTAATCAGAAACTTGAAATGAATACCTTCAATATCTCATTTATATCACTAAAAATACACCTCTTACTTTCACCGACCTCCAATCTTAATTTTGTATTCGTTCAGTTGTTAACATTGGTCTTCATTACAGGGACAATATCCATTTAATCACATGAGAAACATCGCTATGGAAGAAGTCAACACAACTTACCTCTACATTGGCGAAATCGATTTCTTGTATAAACCTACTTTATACGAAGAACTGAAGTAAGTATAATTTTCATCGTGGATTGGTTTGTGGTCAAGATAGTCTGACAGATAATATTTGTAATCTTTGTAATATTTGGACCATTTTCTTCCGGTAAAGCAGCAGATGGACACACTTTCTTATTCTGCTGTGTAGAGAGTATAGAATAACAATAATCTTGTTTGTCATTATAATACATTGTGTCCAATATACAGTTGACAAACCAACTCTCGTTCGGAATCAAAATTCAATTGTCAACTATAACATGCGGGTTACGCACACGCAGGCTGTGTTGAAAAAATGAGGACAATTCAATTTGAGTAGAGGAAGAAATTATATTTTATATACAGGACAAAATTACTAGAAATACTACATCAAGCTTTGTGTGTGACGAATCTTAACCCGAATGGAGTGTAGTTGACACTAGTTGAAAATTTACGTGATCTCCAGGCAATATTCATATCAAAAAATCATTATTGAAATAAAATATTTCAAGTAGGGTCGTTCCAGTCTCAATGGGTTGTCAGACTGACTTAAACGCATGTGCCGCGCATTATCCGTTGGTGACGTTTGTGTTTCGGATGAAATGGCTGACATATTGTGTGTTGTGCAAATTTGGCCAATTCAGTGAAAGCGTTCGCTTGCATGTGTCTGATTGGTCGATTAGCTGTCACTTTTTGTAGGACGAGAGTTTGGTTGAATCACAGTGCCTCTATGAAACGAGGGACTGTGGTTAACGTTGTACCAACAAAAGAGCACGCCAATCTTGACAAAATATTGAGATACTGCACTCGAGACGCAATGTGATGTTTCAAGTTGGCAAATTTCTTTAAGGATATATCAGATTATCAAAAACAATGTGCCAGTCCATTGTTTTCTCATCAAAGAATTTTCATTAAAGAATTTACGGTCAAGTATTATATAATATGATGGATACTATGTCTACTCTTGTCATGATATTAGATTTGTGTGCTTAGTCTTGGGTCAGTATAACATACATACATACATACATACATACATACATACATACATACATACATACATACATACATACATACATACATACATACATACATACATACATACATACATACATACATACATACATACATACATACATACATACATACATACATACGTACGTACATACATACATAGTGAATACATACATACATACATACATACATACATACATACATACATACATACATACATACATACATACATACATACATACATACATACATACATACATACATACATACATACATACATACATAAATACATACATACATACATACATACATAGTGATAATGGTAGCCATGTATCTTCATTAACGCAGTATATTAAATGTTTGTAGCACATAATGAACTCACTTTCACTGACTTCCTTACAGGGACATCGTGCAGTGGTTTGTAACAAGCGGTGGTGGTATGGACATGAAGGTGAGAAAATTTTTAAAAAATATCGCAAATGGGATAATGAGAAAGCAGTCGTGTTATTACTCCAATACAAACAATTATATAAGGCATTTGTAAAATAGTGACCCACGTATGCGACAAACCTAGCAACAACGCACACGCCAGCTGTTGTAGTCATTGTGCTCCAAAGCAAACAAATCCTTAGTGCGTTGCCATCTATGTGTATTGCGGTGTTTGCAATAAATAATGGCACAAAAAACTGATCTCCTGCTTGTCACATTCCAGGCTTTGGTTGTACCAGCTTATGAAGTGAACAGATTAAACGTCAGTTATATTCCCAGCACCAAGGCTGAACTCATCAGACTCTGGGACAATGAAGACTTACATCTCTTCCAGTAAGTTGTGAAGAAGTCTGCCTGACGACTTTGTCATCTCTCCAAAAATGAATCGGCAAATTATATCTCATTCATAATCCTAAGAATTGATGAATTTAATCAGTATGATTGTACTTGCCTGGAAATATTGAATTGTATTGAGTTGATATTGAGGCGTATGTTAAAATGACGTTTTATAGTACTACTTATAATGGCTTAATGACAAAATGCATCTTTGGACAGATTTTAGGAACCTCGAAATCTTACAATTGTCGACTTGCTTCCTGATGTATAGATATCTAAAACAACTATAGTAAAAAGAATTTAATGGAATTTATTACCGACTTGTTTCTGAGAAAGTAAAATATTTATTTTGTCGCACAAGTCATTTTCGAATTGCAAATATCGGTAAAAGATAAGAGTGTCATAGGTCATTTCGAAAGGTAACCATTTTGAACATGAAAATGAGTAGATTGTAGGTACCAGCACAAGCATAGCCTTACATCTCTGGTTTGTGTATCGCCTGGACTGTATCTCACTGAAACAGTGGTACGTTTTATCCGCGTCTCTGTGAACGCCATGTTCCGTTCAATTTCTGATGAGTTGGACGAATTATTTCTATTGACAGCTTCTGGGATTTCCCTCAAGGCCATTTACCGTCAAACTACACCAAGATTATGCTTGAAGATCAACCCTACCCGGTAAGTCAATTGATGTGACAGTACTTTTACACTGTATACTACAGCATTGGTTTATAAATTGCCACTTTGTCTTACGGGGCGAAGGTCATCACATCCAAATATGGGCAGCTTTCTTGTACATGCGCAGTGTTTTCCTTCAGCAACATTTGGTGATAGCAAATCAAAAATTAAGCCATGAAATTCTTAAAATTACGACAATCAGTGATATATTTCGATCAGATTTCAACAGATGTTGTTCAATTCTTCCTGGGTGGTATTGTTTCCATGTGACCTTTGACCTTAGTGCTGACGACTGTTGTTCTGTAGGGAAGACATTTGCACTGTACAAGACTGTGCTAACACTGGACATTTTGATAAATTGAGATAATCTTAGGGGGTTCAGTTGTTTAAAACGTTGTCTGATGGCCCTCTATCCCTCTATAAAATCGGCTTCATTTTCACAACGACTACAGGACAAGCGTTTTTCAGGGTTCGCAAGGAAGTTTCATATCTGAAACAACAATTCCATTAAAATACCATCACTTTGACAATCATCAATCCAAATTTTCGATCTTGCTGTGGAAATCTCAGCTAAACACCAACGTGAAAATCACTATCAATGCTATATGAAACAGACGGTCACCTTTCGTGACCTGCAATGACAATGCCCAGAAAATAATGTTGCCATGGCGTCTGTTAATTTATCTTCATCCCTGCATTTGCTATGGTAGCAATCGTTCCCGTGACGCCGCGGGTGTAGCCTATCTGATTAGCGCAAAGGTGTTCCCCTAGAAAGACTGTAACATTTTGCATCAAATTTCAACCATTGTTTTGATTTCAGATCGTTTGGGAGAAAGGATACGAACCATACGTTGTGCTCCTGAACAAGGCTTTACCGGAGTTTCCTCTTCGGTTTTCTGGGCAAGGTCACGACAAGATCGCCTTCATCCACATCCTTGTACTCTTGGGGTAAGTTGAACCCACTGTCAGTGACTCAACACTCGTTGGACACTAAAGTCGCTCTTCATCGTACTTTACCATTGAATGTCAAATCTTCTCAAAATCAACCAATCAATCATATGTATACATCCATTAGCAGATACCAGAAACTGGTATCATCTTTTTTTGTGGGTTGCAAGTGAGCTTTCTCAACAACTCTCTCAATGCATGGTCTAACCAACATACATAACTTATCAATCAATTAATGTAATGAATACGAGGATTAAAATCAGAGACTTTGCCCTGTGAAGGTCAAAGGTCACTCGTTCCTGTTTAATATACCGGAATTGAATTTCCATACCAAAATCTTACGATTCAAGAATTTTTCCCCAAGAGAGAGACACTAATGACAGTCCTTGTGAACATTTCTGATTACTGCAAAACGAAAAAAAAATGTTTGAAAAAGCCCTGATGTGGTCGAAAGTTGGCATTGCGATGGAAAAACTACATCAAATACAAGCACATGTAAATTGATACAGGCTTTTACAACTGGTTTTCAAACAATGGAAAGTTTCACACACCTTTTGCACTTGACCATCTAGGAGTCGTTAATTTGAGCATCTCGGCTGATGGTAATCACTATCATTTCAGTTCAAGTGATTGAATTCGACAATGGAGTTTGATTTGTATTCGTGTGAATGTTTACAGATACGAATATTGGATCCTGCCTGACTGCTGGATGGTGCATACACCTCATTGGCCAAGTCCAAGCAGAGCTGCATGGCTTGAGGATGTCAACTACAACCAGTAAGTCAACCAACTATCGAGCTTCGTTTTGACGTTTCTGCCTCATGTTAATTTGTTTGCCTTTCGTATATTCTGACAAGACATACGTCTTTTTGGCCTTGTACAACTCCGTGGAACGCGACATATACATTCTTGTGCCCAAGATTTTATCATTGTATGTGAATATTCTAAACAAATTTTTGAAACGTCTTACCGTCATGTGGATGAACAAACCGTCCAATGTCTTTCAATTTTTGTGATTCTGTATAGATGTGTATACGCTGTGGCATGGAAATTCTTCAAGGACCTGGAAGCCAAATACGGAACCGAACACAGCAAGAGCATCATGGGTAAGTAGGGCGTTGCTATTTACAGTGAGATCAGAGACTTTTCAAATTCATCTGTCGAGTGCACCATTCGTGACCTATTAATATTCACAACTAATGATGACTCATCATCGATTTTATAATTAATTACATAAACATAATTTAACCATTATCAATGAATATGCATCAATGAAATATTTTGCTATTATTTCATAAATATTAAATCATTAAATACAAATCTATATCTATATATTATACTTATGTATGTATGTATGTTTGTGTGTATGTATGTATGTATGTATGTATGTATGTATGTATGTATGTATGTATGTATGTATGTATGTGTGTGTGTATGTATGTATGTATGTATGTATGTATGTATGTATGTATGTATGTATGTATGTATGTATGTATGTATGTATGTATGTATGTATGTATGTATGTATGTATGTATGTATGTATGTATGTATGTATGTATGTATGTATGTGTGTGTGTATGTATGTATGTATGTATGTATGTATGTATGTATGTATGTATGTATGTATGTATGTATGTATGTATGTATGTATGTATGTATGTATGTATATATAATAATAATTATATGGTTTATTGCTCTAGAAGGCCACCGGCCAAAATCGCATACATCACAAAATATACAGAAAATAAGTTACAGAAAACAGACACAGAGATAAATAAATCATTGATAAACAAAAGAAGAAAAGGAAATACAATACTTCAAAAATACTCTTTTCTCAAATTGAAAGCTTTGTACACAAATATAGCAAGGTTTGATATTATAACTTTGTTATAAGATGACATAAGAGAATAAAATTTTTCAATTGAAGGTTGTCTATATTACCAGACTGGTAAATAGGATTCTCTTAAATTCTGATAAAGGGGACAGACAGATATAAAGTGAAATTCATTTTCAATTTCTGTCGAATCACAAATCTTACAGGTGCGTTCCTCAAGAGAAATACCACAAACCCTATCCTCTTCAATTTCTAAACCAAGACCCGAACTCCGCAAACAAGCAATTGATCTTCTAAATTTCATTGCATATCAATAAATAAGTAATCTTCTGGTAGAAAGTTTAACTTAAAATTTCTATAAAGACGAAGTTTATCTTTGGTACAGACTTCTGACCACCAGTTTTGCTTGAAAATATCACTTGCTCTGGTTACGAAAAGCTTTAGGAAGCTATTGAAATCCCCCGGCCCCTGAAATAACCAAACTTCCCCCAAACCCATGGTTAAACAAAATAGTTTTGACATGCGTTGTCCAGGATTCTTTCCCATTGTCATCTAGCCGCACCGCAAGGTTATAACTGTGCTTTGCTATTTTGTTTTGTGGCATTTTTAAAAGTTTTAACCAGTATGAGATCACTTTTTTCTGAGTGACTAAGAAAATAGGACACCTGCCACAATCACCTAGCACACAGGCGTCCGGGGTTGATGATTTAACTCCAAGAAATCTCTTACAATACTTCAATTGAACACATTTGAGAACCTGGTATTGTGTGTAACCCCAAATTTCTGACCCATATGTGATAATGGGCAGAACCATAGCGTCGAAAAGTTTAAAGTAGTCTTTAAATGGCAAGCTGCCAGTCTGCTTGATCATTCTAAAAATGTTGCCCATCGCCTTCCTAGCTTGATCTGCTAATATTAATGTAGCTTTACTTCAGGTATTCCTACTGGAAAGCATTAAACCGAGATATTTGTAATAACTGACCGTTTTCATACATTCCCCATTAAAAAAATACCTTTCAGATTTTTTCAAAACCCCGCCACGTCTAAATACAATAATTTGTGATTTGCTCATATTTACTGACAGTTTCCGTTTGCTAGTAAAAGACTCCAGTACTGTAAGTAGTCTTTGTAAACCAACTGGAGTATTACTGAAAATAGATACATCATCTGCATACAAAAGGGAAAACAAATCGTGCAATTCTTGAGTAATCTGTGTACCACAATGTCCCGAATTTTCCAACATATTGTTCAGTTGTATGTATGTATGTATGTATGTATGTATGTATGTATGTATGTATGTATGTATGTATGTATGTATGTATGTATGTATGTATGTATGTATGTATGTATGTAAATAACACTACGAATCACAAAAATTGATACTTATTACATCGTGATAATTTCTCTGCACAGACAGATATATGTACTACCAATTACATCGATAGATTTATAACATGTCTTATCTATTCTTAAAAGTTTGATTATTTTTTTCCTAATTTTTTCAGGATAAACAACTTTGGATTACTAACATTACACAGCATGGACTTGGAGAATTCGTTCTTGAACTTGGCAACTTCCGACAGATACGACTAGTTTTCAAAGATTGGGTCGTTTTGCAGAGGAAAGACGTCTTGTTTTGTAATACGAGTTTTGCTATCTGGCAATATTAAACCATCCAAGTTAGTTTAATGTTTGCACACAAAAAACCGGGTTACTGGAATCAGAAAATGCATTATTATAATAACAATTCACTTAAGGACCCTTACTTGATTAAAAGTATTACGTGACATGTTCTAACGTAGAATCGACACTACATGAAATTAGAGTCAATAAGGACCGCAGATTGTCAAAGGATTTATATTGTTTCGGGATATTTGGTTAGAATAGGGAAGTGTTTGTTGGGAGATGAGGAACAGTCACCGACTCCTCTCGTCGAAATTTTATAGAATGGATGTTGTCAAAGAGTATCATGCATTTTTTCTTTTACTTTGTCGAAAAATGAGTGTTTTGTAAAAAAACCTACATTAAATAAAAGGGGAAACTTGGATACAACAATCATTTATTGACCAAACAGATTTGTTTATGTACCTTAAAAACTTGGGTTGGTCGTCTAGTTATCACGGTTGCTAATTGTATTAGCTGCTATGGACCTATCGTTGAGTCAAATGTCGACGGTATGCTTGTTTTCGACAGCAAACACAAGGATTGAAAATAATGTAGAAAATATTATCGGAATCCATAAAATGCTCTCGCAGATGTACGTTGCGTTAGGCTTTGTGTTAAAGTTCGTTAAAACTTAATTTTATTTTTCGTGTATAAATGTAAAGTACCCGGATGTTCTCTTCTCTGTCCATTGTAGCTATTCTTAGTCAGAAAAGGCGTTTGGTTTACGTATGCGAGGGTTATGTAAATCGGTGTGATTTTATAGTGTGCAAATTGAAGAAAATTTTGCATATTTACTGGTAAATTTGGGCTAGATTTGATTTACAGAGAGCTCAGTAACGTAACACTGCTCATTGATCCGAAAGTTCGACTTTGACAGCCATAATATTGCGAAATTTGATCTACATGTACAGGGACCCGGATGGAAAACTGGCCAATAAAAATTCATCTCTGTTGAGGTAGTAAGCGCCTCGAACTCGGAAGGGTACTGCTGAAACTTTGCGTATGGGAACTTTCAATCAACCCCTATCGAAATAAAATAAAAGTCAGGGGTCACTCGGGCGAAATTATGCACCAGAGAAACAAATTACCCAATGGTTAACGACACTTGAGATTCAAAATGGCCGCCATCCTTGTGTTAACTCTAGGGGACGGGGGGGAGAGTAAATTTTCGATTTTCATAAAAATAAGCCGGAGAAAAGTTTACTCACTGTACGAACTTGAAATGAGTCTACAAAAGTGATAGTGCCAAACTGTTATTTATATGTAAAAGTTTGGGAGTCCGAATATCTGTCTCCGAGGCGCATTCTACCGTAAGAACAATTGGGACAGATTTTGCTGTCTGACCGGAGACACATACAAACTGCATATCCTTCCGCGACAGAATTAGTGTAATTTGCTGATGACGGCGCACGTAACGAAACTGGGCCAGTTCTTCCTCAAGAAAACAATGGGATTTTCTCAGGAAGACCTCTTCTAATTAAAAGAATTGATACCTCTTGGAATATTTTTATTTGTAAAATGTTTGAGTTTGGGTCCAGCATTCACCAGTCTTGCCCAGGCGCCAAAGGAAAAGAGATTTCGATCAATCAGAAGACAGGACTCTTTCAGTCTCGGTTTCGTTCATACGTATCTGCTTTTCAATTGGCCGATTATCAGGAGAAGAAATCTCCCGGTTATTTTTCAAAATTTGTATCATGTCTGAGTTTGATGACAATATATTCATATCTGTACATTTAGTTGGAACCTGTGAAATAAATCCATGTACATTTTCTCCAAACCATTATTGCTTTGATTGCTATCATGTCTATTGTCTTCCTTATTCAGAGAGAGAGAGAGAGAGAGAGAGAGAGAGAGAGAGAGAGAGAGAGAGAGAGAGAGAGAGAGAGGAGAGAGAGAGAGAGAGAGAGAGAGAGAGAGAGAGAGAGGCGGAGGCTAAAAGGGATACATAAATTTGGTGGTAGGCATGTCGAGATGTAGACGGAGACGGGGTCTGAAGACCAAAGACTGGTACAAGACAAAGGAAGAGAGACATACTAATAGAGACAAGATTACGTAGACAGACAGACAGGGGGAAGCGGTAGTAAATACGACAGCCAGATACGCAAGCTGGAAAAAAACGAGAATGACGAAGACATACATATATTTGAGACGTAGTCATAAAGTTATCGAGGCCACTGAACGAAAAATCTGAAAGACGACATAGATTTACATGCAAGCGCGAGGTCATAGTTGACTGTATCAAAGTGGAAAAGATAGACTATCTAGGAGGTCCACGTCACTACAAACAAGACACTTGAGGTGTTGGTTCAAATATCAGAAGGGGACTTTTTCAACACGGCCACTGTCAACATTAGGAATTGCAATTCAATTACATTTGATGCATGCCCTTATGTCACAAATTTTCCGGGGGGGGGGGGAGTCAGAGGAGCTGATGAACTGATTTTAGTCAGACGAAAGACGGTCTCAGTATTTCACGATTGATTTTAGCCTTGACAGGTTGGCATTAAATATGTTGTACAAATACCACTTTGTGAATTTCCATAGCATTGGTCGTTCTTCTCTGAATCTGAATCTGAATCTGAATCTGACTTGGCTCATCATTTGTAATCAAGCAGCAGTACATGTGCTTCCATCCGAGATATATTTGTATTGTTCAGCTGTGCTCTTTTTATCACAACATTGGATTCAGCTCGGAAATTTTAATATGACGTCATGGCCACCTTTAATATAAAAGGGAACAACGCCTTAAATAGAATAGGTACTCTCAATACGAAGATTGTAAAAATGATTATGATTGCAAACTATTCATCAATAATTTCTTTCCAATGGGCACCTAGCACATGTTGTAGAAAGACTGGATATTTGGAAATGACTTTCGAATATCTCGAAATAGCGGTTTTTCTGTTTTGTATTTGACTCGTAGAAGTTGAACTCATAAAGTATTTCTCAAATAATTTAATGTTAAGCACTTTTAATTTATTCGCACAGTAATTCCACTTTTCACAGAAAACCAAACTCACCAATACTGTAAAACTGCAACGTGATCCGAGCATTTTTTCTTGTCGTCTGGCAGTGTCAAAGAAATACGATAAGCTTACAAACAAAACGTGTTGTTTTAAATATACCTCCCTTTGGGATCAAATACAGAGACAAAAAAACTAACAACAGACAATATGAGCAAATCCTCAATTAGTTATGTTCATTTTGTGCACAGGCGACACCATGTAAATAGATAGAGAACAGCTGTGCGCGCCAAATCATTGCACAGCCTGTCATGGCTTCCACGTCGACACTGAGTTTATTCTGTAATTTACAATGACATTATTCAGAATGTTATATGTGGCAGAATAATCCGTCAAATTAATGAAGTCACGGATACAATTTCTATTTCCTGTTCGTTCCAATAGCTTTTATTGTCACAATCAAAAGAGGTGTTCCTACTCTGAAAAATACTGTATAATTTTACTAAAACTGCAACTTGCATCTACCAATATCTACATGGTAGGTTCGATTAAGTAGTTTCAGCAGGTTTTCAACAAATTTGTCTCAAAATTATTCCATATCATCACATAATATACTAATAATACACATGAAAGACACGAGTGATATTCCCAGCGCCAATTCCTGTGACCCTTTGAATCTTGATCTATTTATAAATAGCTACCTTCAGAGTTAGTACCTCAATAGTACACTATTCGTCACCTAATTTATTTTCTTCTCAAATAGTGACTCTTTGAACATTCTGATGTTAAAAAAAGCAAGAAAATTTGAGGTAAAATACACGTAAGCTATTTAACAACTGTCTTAAAGTCATTTGTGGTTGGCCTCTCTGAAAAAAACTTCAAATATGAAATACTACACTGTGCTCAAGTGCAACGTGTTCGCTTTCGCAACTCTGAAGAGGCGAGTAAGCTTGTGGTAGCTTAACTTGATAACTACTACTTTTTTGTCCAGACAACAATGAGAAGATTGCAATATGTGCCATTAGACAATGAGGCGAGCACATCATTAAACACCATGGAAATTTTTAATAGGTAAATAACATTTATTTCGTTTCCAGGGAAGGGAATTTACGACCGGTGGCACCTCAAAACTAATGAATAATCGCGGACATCACATCGAGGAGAAAGTAATACGAACACAAAGAATATATTTTGGTATTAATTCATTGATGTCTTTGTGCGAGAAATATACGTCTGTGGTCGAACATGTGTTTCAAAACAAAAACAAAATAAATAAAATCTATTCATCTTTTAATTCCTAGTGACGTCAAACAAAGATAATGCGGATTACTGTTAGTATTTTCAGTGATGGCACATCCACGTGTGCACACGAAGAAACGAGAAACGAGATCTTCGAAAAAATCTGAAATTTTCCAATCGATACCAATATGATATCCTTTCTTTTTTTTACGTTTTCTGTTTTACACGTTCTTAAAGTTTTGCAAAGTGCTGTTAAATATTAAAACCTTTTCAAAGTCCTAATTCTCTTTCACTCAACCTAAATCCTAAAAACACTGTTGAAAGAAAAGGAATCAATATAATCTTACAATTTGAGTCTTTGTCTCACTTGTGGATTTGTAATAATAATAATTATATTACAAAACTAAAACTGAAAGAAAACTACCCCTCTAGCTCACACCTGGAGTTCTTCAAACAACTATAAAACAGATAATTGTGTACAAAATAAAATCCTGAAGTCACCTTTAAAAAAAAAGATCAGAAAGGAAAATATCTAAGTCAGCAAAACAATTACAATAGCTAAGCGACCCCATCAGCACTTTCAATATGCCACCGCGAGTTTCGACCTCTGACCTCTATCATTTCACGGTAAATGGTTACACGTGGACATCCCTGGCGTCGTGCACACCGAAATGGGAAAAGCAGAGATTTTGGGAGAAAGGGTCTCTAAATTTGAACCTTGATATGCATTCTACATCGGATTTTCCGGAATGCCTAACTGTTCTTTGATGAGCAGCATCCTTTTCTTGACGAATTCGTAGAATTCAACTTCCAACGCCATGCGCTCTCGCTGGATTTTGAGCGCTTCCTCTGACGGTTCGATTTTGGATTTGGATTTGAATTGGTCTCGGATGCTACTCAGGGTGACTTTGTAAGCCTCAAGGGCGCCCTCGAAGAATTTAGGGAGAAGTCGCTCCAAGATGACCAGGGTTGAGTTGAACTGCTCTGTGATGCCGACGAACAGGAATTTCTCTACGACATTTTTCTTCGCTTGCTCGATGGCCCAGCGTGAGGGCGTGCGGCACTCGTCTTTTTGACCGCAGAAGTAAGGGACAACCCGGAAAGTGTTCTCTGTGCTGCATTCATACTTGTTGTTCAAAACGCACTCATCGAATGTCTGGTTAAAGTCTTCGGGCGCGCCTGTCCACTCGGGGACCGAAAAGGAGTCACCAAAGCGGGTGTAGTAATAAAAAGACACCAGACGACTCACCGGGTCACGAGTTAAATTGATCCAGACTGGCTTGACTGCCGACCCGTAAGTTTCGAAATCTACATAGTCCAGATGCCGGTCATAGATGTATGGTGGTTCTAGCGCTTCGATCTCTTTTATAAAAATTTTCTCACCAGTCTCATTGAGGAACACTTTGACGAAGACTGGACTACGTTCGCGCTTGAACTCAAGCTTCTGTGAGAGTCGCATGATAACGTTGAGCAGACTTCGGCTACCGACTTTGCTGACGCGATTGAAGATGACTCGCGTCTCGTTCCAGGCGCCGGTCGGGTCGAGAGGCAGGCCCATGTCCGGGGAGAGCGCCGACTCGCCGTCGAAGCGAAGGCTGGTGTCGAGCAGCGAGGAAGACCCTGGTCCGATGTGTTGAGAAGTAAGCTTGAAGACAACGGCGAAGAAGAGAAGGGTGCCTACGATGAGAATCAGCCGAGCAGGCGAGATGAATATCCGTCCAATGCGAATCATCAACATTGTTGGAGTGGTAGTTTGCTGTGTTTGAGCCAGGGTTGCAGATTTGTATCCTTATTACAACTACAGACAGAAACAAATAAAAAAGAACAACATCAAATAAGCTGCACAATTCCAATGAAGTATTTTGACATTCATGATGAATTATACTCAAAGACGTCTGACCCATTTTCAAATTCTAAATAATTAGAAAAATATTTATTTCTGACAAAGCATCGGTTTTTGAGCCAACTCTGTGTTATTTGTTGTTGATGTTGTAAATTTCATATTACATGCACATATTAAACAAAAAAAAGTTATTTGCGCTATTTCATCACAAAACATTTCATCTGTTGCGTTTTCCTTCCATAGTCAGCATCTTTTTAAAAAGAGGAACCGAGAATAAACAGGTGTTAACCACTCCACTCTGTCTCTGCCGAGAAGACTCCTTTGGCAACCACGTTTCCATGGAAATAAATCGATTGATCTTTGCCAGTAAAGCCAGTACTGAAAACGTTTATATTAATGTTAATCCAATCATGTCCAGTCTTACGTTTGATCTGCGTCACCATGGCCAAAAATAAATCTTCCTACAAATGGTACTTATGCATTTTTTATCTTACTTTGGAAGTTTACAGTGAAAATAGATGCGGACATCAATGAAAATTAGACTGGCATTGGAATTGCAGGTTATCACACATTTAACAAATTTCTTGTATCATCGATATATCGCCTATCTGCCGGTTCGCTTTGAGGTCAACTGTCTAATGTAGATACACCCGTGGAAAACTACGTCGCCTAGAATGTTTACTTTCTCCCGTCATTAATAAGTAAATTAAACAATAAAACAAATATACACAGCAAGTCTGGCTTCACCATTAAGGCTCCGCATGGTTTTAGAAGGTAATCACATTTTGTACGGCACACAGAACGGTTACCGTTGAGGTCAGATATAGTACTGCCGGCGGCTAAAGATTTGCGAAACAAATTTCGAGGTTTTTAACCTCGAGTAAACTTGAAGAAAACTGATGGTGGCGACCTCGTCGATGAGGATATACAGGTGATGAATCATGGGAAATTTGTCATTTTTTGCGAAAGTTTGAGCTTTTGTGACACATCACAATAGTTTAGTTCAGTGAACATTCTATAATAATTGTATTGTGAAGAGCAGGACAGAACACTCAAAGCATTTACATGCCGGTTACAGTGCCGCCGGGAGCAAGTCATTTTGTCACTGAAGAAAACTTTACAAAATGCCGTCACTTTAGAAAATCACCCAACAGCATTGGGTAGTTTCATTTATCGTGGTTTTTGGACTCCGAGTTGACAATATTAATACAGAAGAGTTCTACAGGCCTACATTTACGGCGGGTTAAAATTAGCACACTTTTATCAATACACGGCATTAAATCGGTTCATTTTGCTTCGCGATATTTCGATTCCAAGAAAAGATTTTCAAAAAAACTGTTTCGGTTTTGAGTTTTAGAACGTCCGTGACTGATTCTGACAAACTCAAATCGAGATTCTTAAACGAATTTCACTCACCTTAAAAATACAGCTACTATCGCCTACCGTCACCCGCCAACAGTGATGATGCGATAATGTGCGACGTCGAAGTTCTGGTGACGACACTCGGGTCAGAGAAACACTTCCGGTTGCACAACGTGTCACTCAGTGTCAATTTTCAGTTCATCTTTAGGATTTAGTTATTAAATATTAAATTATGCACGGTTATCGGTTTAATTACCATTTTTATATCCCACAGCGCACCAGTCGCTTGATAAAACCGATTTGTGTGCTAATAGGTGTAAAATACCCTTTATTGTTTAAACGTGGTGTGATTTAACATTTGGTGTTCCCAGACGATTGCCAATAATAGGAATCCAAATATGGCCACAGTGCTCTTGTTTCGATCGTGGCATCTTCGTGTAAATGAATACAAGGCGTCAACTTGTGAATTTTTAAAGCTTGCAGCTTACAACTGCGGCATGTGACGATTTACATTGACACCCCGGGCGACATCAATGTCGTTCACCGCGCAAGTGTCTACCTATTGAAAAAGAGCCAATTATAGTGCAAAGGATCTTCGCTGGACTCGCATGATATTCTAGAGATAAATAGTCGTATTCTGCAACGCAAAATGTGCCAAATTTTGACATCGTTCATCAATTGATTATGAACACGGTGAATATGTGTGTCACATGTCACGCGTTGTTAATCCGAAAGACACTTTGAGGATTAACACCAGCTGTAACATCCGCGAGTCCAAAATGCTCTTTCCATCCAACAAAAAAAACCCAAAGCGACCTTTTATTCTAAATTTTTCGGCTGTTCGCGTCTCATTAATCCCGCCATTCTTTCATAAATGGAATCTGTTTGAACGATACTAGAAGCTAGGCAGGCACCACGTTGTTCATTGACGGCGCGAGAGAATATTAAAGGTAGTAGCAGTGATTTCCGATGTGTTATGTATTTTCGACAACATGCTGCTGCATTTGACGTCATCAACGGATAACACCATGTTAACAGTTTTTTGTAAGTCTTCACAAAGAAAGATTTTTCAGAAAACTAAAAAATACGCAAAATTGGCGCGGAAACAACAAAGTTCAGAAAAGAGGGGTTGCTATTCCAGGCCATAAGTTTCTCTTCCAAACTTCGGCTATAGTCAGCCTCGAGTATTTGATTGTATAATTCAATTGAAAGAAGTTGCCAGAAAGTCAATGGGCATGAACAGCAAATTTTAAAAGTCTGTCCGATTTTGTGATGAACACTAATTAATTAAAAATGAACTAAATATGAATATCTGTGTACATTTTTATCACACTCAATCATGATTTAAAGATGACTGACATTGAAATGTCGAGAGAGTTAAACAGCTGGTGGGAATTTCCCAAAAGACTTGGGATTTATACAAAATCTCGGCTATTTACACAATGGTTATTTCATCCGAGTAATTTGCATATGGCTACCAATATGACGTTTCAATTACGCGAAACGACCTGCGCGTTTAGCTTGACACGTCACGAGGTTCATAGGTCATCTGTGAGCTGGCCTGTTGCCTGCATGCGTAGTCGGTCTTAACACCGTGCCGAGCAAAGGCCCATTGCGAAATTGCCTACAACGTCCGACCTGTTGGTTTTTTGTCATTTTTCAAGGTAAGACAACTGATTTCGGTAAACTATGACATTTTCTCACGAAGAGAAAAAAACGCAACCGGTAAATCTGTAAAATTTAATACCGGTCTCACTGACGCATAATTATTTTTTTTTACCCGAATCGCGTAATCCGTCTCATATCGGCCATATATTGATAACATTTTGTCCACAAACTAAGTTCCGTTTTGATATATAAGTTTCTTTATTTTCGATGACCGAAGAAAAACCATAGACCGAATATTTACTTTCAGTCAGGACTGCCGTCGTACTTTAGTGTTGGACGAAAAATTAAGGCGCCATTTTCGTGAATGAGCAACAGACGTCACTGAGCAGCATTCACACGGTGTGCAGTGTACCCACTGTCCAGACATATTTTTATATGAATTTTAGAGAATATGTATACATCTGTCGGTACAGACGACGGAATAATAGCGTCGAACTTAAAAAATCACAAATCTCTTTTGCAATTTCTAAATTCATTTTAGCAGACTACACGTCACGTTTTGTGACAGGCGTCATTATTCTATCACTGCAAACAATACGTAAACTGATTGCTAGGATTTTACGGTCTAACATCCACATTATTGACTTCAGAACTGAAAACTTGCGACATGTCGGCTACTTTACTCGGGTGAAATTTAATAACTCTTCGGCTGCCATAGAAAAGGTGAAATTTGTCCATTTTCCTCTTTGCTCCGTATTGTAAGCTAAGAGCGCCATCGCAACCGGATGTATCCCTCAATTTTGACCTCATGCTTGCAAAGCGCTAGCGAATGAATCATACTCAGCATCTTGATGAATTTTGAAAGAAACTGACTTAAGACGTAAACAACGTGTTGAAGTTCAGCAAGAAAACTGGATAGCAATCTATTTCTATAAATACCAAGAATTGTGATATTTCAAACAGTAAACAGCAAAGGACAACCTAACTCACATTCTTTTCAGATGATTTGACGTAAAGGGTATGACCTAGAAACATAATACTGATCGAAACGTTTACGCCTTGCTAAGCTTACAAAGACGATATTAAAATCCTAAGATAATCAAGGATTAATTTTGTACTCTGTCTATTCTATTGATCACATATTTGTCTCAAAATTGCAGGAATTTATTATGCCACTTTAAGTATATTAGCACAATTACATGAATCTAGTATGAAATTTATAATTTTTTCAACAACAACGTAATTATTTTAAATGAAATTATTCCTCTTTTATTTTTAAATCTTCGTTCCCGTAGATTTAAACCATAGAAAAATACTCATTTCCATTCTTTCTGACCATTATTTCTTTGTTCACTTATTAATGTCAAAAGTTCTGTTCATTTCAGAGTCACTTCTGAATCCGGTGGTTCAAGATCGGTGCACTTATTTTGTAAGTTTGCTTCATCGGTTTCAAGTTGACGGGACCACTGCATCATGGGAGTTGAAGTTTACAAACGTTACTTTCGTACATTTGTCACTCCGACACGATTTTTGATGACAAGTACTCTCATGACATGTTTGATTGTTATCGTGTTCGTGACGTCGCCCAGACGAATACCGATCGGGGCTGTACAGTCGTCAGGCAGCTATGGACCGGCCAGCGTTGATACCAGGGCAATAAGCACAAACAGCGAAGCGGCCCCTGCTGAAGCAGCACCGGCGGCGGACGAGGCGGCTGCCCCGGCGGAGGGAGAGCAGCCTGCCGCGGACGCGGCAGCAGCAGCACCCGCGGAAGGAGGAGGCGACCAGGCAGCCGCGGAGCAACCAGCAGCGGCTGCTCCAGCGGCACCAGCGGCGGCAGGCGGTGGCGACGGCGACGTGGCCCCCGACACGGGTCTTCCGATCGAGGAAAGCAGATTCCATAGCCACGATAGGATGGTGTACAATCGTGTCGATAAGTGCGGCAGCCGCAGTCTTTTGTACACCATCGACGAACTGACGCAAAAACACGGCTACAAGAAAGTAACCAGCGAAGAGTGGAACAAGAAAAATTTGACCCAGGAAGAGCAAAAAGAACTCGTAGACGAAATCAACGGTTTAGAACCGCCTTTCATCTATGACAGGCATGTGTACTACACGCCATTTCAAAGATTCGGATCCAAAAATCCAGTCTGGATCAACTTGATCAGAGACCCCCTACGAAGATTTATCTCCCTATACTACTTCAAGCGCTTTGGCGACCCCCACACCGCGGCAGGTGAGTTCAACATGCCGGAAGAGATTATCAACCGTTCCTTCGATGACTGCGTTCTGAACAACATATTCGAGTGCAGTACCAAGGCAAGTTTCCGCGTCGTGCCTTATTTTTGCGGACACGGTGAAGGCTGCAGAATGCCCAACAAGTGGGCTGTCGAACAAGCCAAGAAAAACGTCGTCGAAAATTATGCACTGGTTGGAATTTTGGAACACTTCAACACCACCCTCAAGCTCCTCGACAAGCTGGTTCCACAATACTTCGGTGGCGCCATGGATGCCTATCTCTCTGTCCAGAATACCGGTATCGTTGAGAAATTCAAGTCGATAAGTGGGAAACCTCCCGGCGAAGAAGCCATGGCTAAAATGAAAGAACGATTGGCGCTGGAGTACGACTTTTACAACTTCGCTGTCGCTAGGATGGAACACCTAGCAAAGCAATTCAACATTGAGACATAAAGAAATCCTATCATTACCAAGTGTTTTTTTTTTACAAATGGCTACATCATTGGCCTCTTTGAACTTTACAAAGAGACCTTTTTTCTAAATTTCAAGTTAATGTGACCGATCATTATTCATAAATCCGTAAATAATCAAAACAACCAGAAGAAGGTAATAGCTTCCTTCTGCGTCACAAACTCAAAATCGAAAACCGGAACCCCTCTTAAATGACCGTTAAACAAAAGCTTTTGGTTCAGATTTGTCAATGGCAGATCAATCACGTGATCTTGGGAGTTTTGTCATTTGTTTTCTTGAAATGTATTCAAATTTTGGCTGTTGAATCGAAAGCAAGCAAACTGACAAAATCAGCAAACGTTATCTGATTTTACCAATGGAAATCGATTTACCCCAAATTTACAAGTATATATACCCTTTATCTAATCACTATTCAGGCAGATGTCTTGCGTTTTCTCGATGACTGGTTTCATCCAAAGGGCAAGAATTTCGTAGTTCCCTCCAAAATTTTGAAATGTGAATTTTGTGTGACATTCTGTAAATATAATCGAATCCTCCGTTGTTAGACTTCTTTTCCTACATTCCTGATTACTTGAAGTTACAAATCATGTATATTAAACTAGAAAGATTCATGTGCAAACTTTTGCTCTTTGTTGATAAAGGCAGCCATATTAGTTTTGTCAGCCATATTGGTGTCTTTGCGCCTGTGGCGATCTGCATTTCACAATATTTTATGAAGGCACTACATGTCCTCTTACTTAGTCGTGTAGTGTTGGGTGATGTTAAGGGAGTAAGACGATATATATTAATGAAAAACGTACTATTCAAAGACAAAAGCTATTACCTCAAAATTAATTCCCAACATCCAAGAAAATTTGTTGTGAATGAAAACCTACTACCACTTACTTTTAGAGAGAGTTGTGACAAAAACCGATGAAAAATTAGACATTTGTGTAGTGCAATCACACTATGAGTATATAATTGACTGTGTTAGATGATTTGGGATAAACGGATTTTTTTTTACTACTGTTGTGATGTCATGTGTTGGGCATAGCAACCAAAGCAAACAGCAAACGAGAATTAACTTGCTCAAGGGTTTACACAATCAGGTATCAGTCTGGAAGATCGCCTTGTAAAGACCTACATTCCAGATTAAACAGAATAAGTACATGGCTTTGCTGATACACATTTAGTTTGAAGCCACGATTTTTCTTCTCCATGATGGGTGCTCTGATGTGTACGTTAATTCCATAACAGTTGATTTGCACGCTAGATCACCAAAGTAGACCGACCCTATACTTTTTGCACCCGGGTTTTCTGTCATGTTAATGCCTGTTGTTAGAAAATAAAATGACGTTGAGTACCATAAAATGAACAAGCCGGACCCGAATGCCTTTTTTTCTTTCCCTTTTTCACTGCAGCGCCTGAATTAGAGTACTATTTGACGTTACATCTCTTTACACAAGGACCAACTGTCACCTGTTAATCGTCTTAAATGTGGCCACCAATAGATTCGCTTTGTTGGGTATTTATTTCTATGTTCACTAGCAGCTTTAATTTAAGATTTCCACGTGTCATATTTCAGCATTTTATCATTCTCTGTCCTTTTTGCTCGTCCGTGTTTAACAGGCCGCAAGTCGATAAAACGCGCCGTATGATGATTGTATTTCCAAGTTAATTCCTCCGACGGAACTTCAAAACCATGTTTTCAACTGAAATATCCATACAATGTTTTCCACTGTTTGAATTATGTCAGGTCAGGTCACATAGATGCAGAATAAACAGTATTCATGTCGTTTGTAAACAGCTATAAAATTGCAGTGTAATTGTTTCCTAAAGATGAACCTAATTTTTCAAGGCTAACATTCGTTTTTACTTCATTCATTTTATCATTTTGCGTCGCTTCTACTGAAACGAACACGGTCATAATCGATGTCCATGTCCGACATATAAATCAACGACAACTGCTCATTTAATAAATATTCATGACATATCTGTGTATGGCGGAAGAGGATAAGCTTAAAGTGAGAACAGCTGCAGTTATTTTCCAGCCCCTTTTTGCGATCAGTAATTTCCTGTTTACTCCCAAGCACGAGCCCCCCCAAAAACAAAACAAAACAAAACCACCAGTTATCAAACTGTCAATAAAATCTAATCTTTACGTATTCAAGTTACGATGTCACCATTGACACATATGCTTTTTAGAAGTATAAAAACTGTTCATAGGATAGTTATAGCCATGCAGTTTGATGAAGCTTGATCTCAAATATTGTAAAAAGAACACTTTAAGCCTGGCTATTGTCTTTTGTTGTACATGCACAAAATGATATCATTACGCTGTGTTTTAGCCTGACGAAGTGAAAGTCAACGGTGTTACTTGTATATTAAATCAAAAATTGTACCAGTTTCATTTTGTCGTCCACGAAACATCGAATTCGTGAATTTCTGACATTTCATTAATGAGAGGTAAATCTGGTTCAAAGGTTTCAGAAAATTCGAGGCGTTGGCGTCAAAAGTTCATAGATCATTGCACATGCGTGATGACAAACAGCAGTCCTTCTTCACCATAGAAACACAGTCCCTCCACTCACCTCTTTTAACAAAAAAGTAAATTGTTGACTGTCCATACCGAGGATACTAGCAGGCAATGGGCTTCGATAGGTATTTAAAAAAAATTACAGACTCCAAAAAAACCCTTGCCAATGTTTACATTCTTTGACGTGACGGAACGATGTGCGATTAATGAGCTTACGACACAGTGTCATTAGTAAAGTTTGTCGTAGATCTGTAAGAATCAACAACTTAACGAATTTCAAAAACAAACGAAAAAACAATACAATGGCGAACGACCTTAACATTTCTCTACAATATGACTCTTATGGCGTTTTCACATCAATATTTACTTTTGTGATACTGAGGCAATGTAAAGACACTGTCCAAATTGTTTGGGGGAAAAGCCAAGGACAAAGCCACAGGGACATTTCTCAATGATTTCTGCCGGGTAATACATTGCAACGTGTAAGAAAGAATACCAAAATTTTAATCAAACATCATGAAGTGGGCGTCAATTAATACAAACTTTCATATTGACTATATTGGAATTTAGAATGAACCTCTTTTAGAGGTTTACTTTAAATATTGTGTCGTTGATGGCGCTGGTCATTTGCATTCGCATTTGGTCTGAACGGTGCATATTGACTCCAACTGCTACGCCGAGTTCGTCTGTTTGCGCCGTTAAGTCTATCAAAGAGCTATGATTGACTGTCCATCGATAACTGACGTCGTGCGTCAACGTTGTGAACATCTGGAACTACTTGGTATGCACCAAGTGCTGACCCAATGGCTTGAATATTGGGAACAAATACTCGTTGAGATACATAATTCACCTAAGCTAAAGTGGGCGTGAATTTTGTCGTGAAGTAGGGTTTTATGATCAAGGTTACTAAGTCTGACTTCGCAAAGAAGAAACTACAATCGTGTATTTGCAATTGAACTCACAAGGTTTATTGCTGCACTGACAGTGCGGAAGTAAAAACTGAACAAGACTCAAAGTGCAGCAAACTAAACGCGCCTTTTGTAGGCTTGCAACGAACGCGATAGAAAGCCAAAGGAGAAACATTTTGGCGGGAGACTCTAGTCCATAGTGGTTGGTAGAAAGTCATTGAAGTGTCTGATTGGCTCAATGAATCGCATCGAGGATCCGTATGGTTATATATTACTACATAAAGTTCAAATAGACCGTTATTTGTCTTCGACTAATTTTACAAATCACAAGTTTTGAGAATTTTACCCTTACCGCTCTTCAAAAGTGAAATCGCTTGCTCTAACTTTGAAATTTGTCTACTTCTCGCTTTTTCTGGATAAAATCGCGTATTTTTTGAAAGCAACTATGGTTACTTGAGACAGAGATAACATCTTTCTGATTGATTTATTAAATCATACTTCACATCAAAACATCTTGTCTGAAATCACTTGTCTGATAGCTGTCAACTTCGGTGAGTAAGCTCTTGAGATGATGTCTTTCGGATTCTTCTTTTGGTTGGTGCGTATACTTCCTTAAACACACTGTTTAAGGAAGTATACGCCTAGAAAGTGCAAGACTTGAAAGAAAATTCAATGAAACTTTCAACTGTTTTCGTCCAAGAAATGAGGGGTCACCATGAAATATTTGGTACTCGAGAAAGAAAAATTACCTTGCATTTACCGAATTTTGAAATTCAAAATGGCCACCATCCCTGTGTCAACTCTATGGGAAAATAAAATTTTCGACTTTCGCAAAAATAAGACTGAGATAATTTTTCTTACTCCAAAAGCTTTAAAATGAACCCCCACAAGTGGTAGATTGGAAAAGAATTGTAAAAGTATGAGAGTCCGAATATCTGTCCCTCGGGCGCATTCTACCTTATGCGCTTTGAATAAAATTCTTTGTTTGCTGTCTGCATGTTGGTAGGTTTTCAGAGAAAATTAAGAAAACAAACACAATGTTAATACTATTACGAATAAAAGTATAATTTTTGCCAAAGAAAACAATATAAATTGAGCTTATGTTAATACATTTGTGTTTTGTCTGTGCTTGGTGTTTTCTTGTCTGGTTGGTAGGTTTTCAAAAATCCCAAAGAAATTTCTTTAAATGGCCTAAAGGTGTGTTAGATTTTATTAACGGGCCACATAAACTTAATTCGATTTTCTCTCGTTCATATTGTAACTTGTGACGTTAACACGAAGCGTGTTTTGTAAATTATTGAACACTAAACAGAAGAAGGTATTTCCCGCAATTTTCTTTACTTTGAGAAAAATAAGGTAGGGCTTTCAGCATCGATGGATCAGTTTCTCTTGATGAGAAATTGTATCACGTGAACCAACCAACCAACCAATAACATATCGCCATTACGTCCATCTGAGGTTCATATTAAAGTACGACCACTTTTCCAAACATAGGGCTATGGAACAAAGTTTTTTGTAGGCTCCACGACACCCTAGAATCAAATTAAATCTTTGGCCAAAAATTCGCACACGATCAGCAGTCTTTACGCAAGAGGTCAATAATCGCCACGCAATCTGGAGCCGAACAAGAGAATAATTGGATATTATTTATTCAAACAATGTTTGAATGTTGCAGCTGTCAGGGTATTTAAGAAGATAAAAAGCGTGGAAATAATCCATGATAGATTTCAGACATTTATTTACAAAGTGAAATCGAACAATATAATACACAGCGTTGATTTCAAGAAAGAAAGGGATATTCCTACAGTTATTGTTTCATTTAATAAATCAGATTGTGGCTGTTGAAAAGAAGGAGAGTTGATGCAGTATGGCTTGAAATGGAATTGGATTGTTATATTATTGTGTTTAGAATCCTGACACACAGACATGGAAAATGAAACTCAAATGCACTAATACAGCCTGACTGATCAACTAGAGAACTTGCTGCAGAGAGAGCTTCTGATAGTGGCAGTCGGCCTTGCAGACGACAGAAACTTGAACGACACACAGACATGTAAATTTATGACTGACGTGACGACATCGAAGAACTAGTATTCACTTTTGACGAAAAATTTACATATTCTAAAGTAGTCTGGAGTCTCATGTAACAGAATGGCTCGTATGTTCAAATTGCATTGATCATTTGTATCTAACATGTTGTAAGATACTAAAAGACTAGGGAAACCAGTCAGTTAATTTCCTGTCAGGGCTATTGACGAGAAAACTGCTGAGTTAAATAATTCTTCGATAGAGCTAATTATACATCGTGTTATATTTTAACCAAACATGATCCACATAAAGCCGACATATTTGATGTAGCAGCCGGGACTTTGTTTTCTAAGAGATAAAATTAACGACCACAGAATTTATACACAGTCATTATTTAAAATACGATCTGTAGGACAGTAAAAGCAAGTATCGCTGACATTGTCTTTTTTCCTCGCAGTGGTCTTCAAAGAATAGGTACATTTCATTACAACAACGAACATGGACACTTTTCAATGTGACACAAGTGGATTTAGTTTATTGCATTAAGTATTTTGTAGTATTTGGTTTTCCTGATTTTGAGTTAAAAATTCAGTGACTACATTTAAATGTATCGCTGTAGCATCTGAGTAACCCGTGAAGTCATATTTCTGTTGCTAGATTTTATCCAACTTTTAATTAAAATGCTTGTGAGGTGTATGTTAATCTCGGAAAAATGCTCATTTCATGTGATTTACATATCCAAATGGACTTTAAATGATAGGCTGAGGTGCTACTTTGCTGACGGACACTACAAACGAATATATCAGGATTTATCACATTTAAGGTAGTATGCGCCTCGAAAGTGAAAGACTTAAACTTTTGCTCAAACTTTCCTTAAGGAATCTTTCAACCATTCTCTTTCAAAATCAAGAATGACAATCGGGGGTCGACGTGAAAATTTTGGTACTAGAGAAAAAAATAACCCAAGATTTACCGATATTTAAAATTCAAAATGGCCGCCATTCCTGTGTTAACTCTTTGGAGAAAAATAAAATTTCGAAAAACTAAGCAAGTGAACATAACAGTTTTCTTACATCTAGAGCTTTCAAATGAATCCCAACAAGTGGTATATCAGAAAAAAATTGAAAAAGTTTGAGAGTCCGAATATCTGTCCCCGAGACGCATTCTACCTGAATTCAATGCGCTGGTTTCTTGCTCTTAGTCTGTGTCAAAATGTCTTCGCCAGGGAGGCAGACGATAAAATTATAGCAACTTTCGTGGACTATCAGATCATACCTCAGCTTGGATGACACTTGAAAAGCAATTCTATATAAAATTGAGAGAAATGCCTACACGCACGCAGATATCTCAGTTCTGCTGACCGATTTCATATCACATAATATAGGCACAGAAAAGTTTTTATCGAAAATTTACAAAATTTTGTGTCATCTCTCTTCTTCAGGTTGATTGAGATTGTCATTGTCATTGTCTCCTCCTGTCACTGTGTTCTCATCAGTCGCGTTGTTTTCATCCATTTCATTGTTTTCATCGGCCAAGTCACCATCACCACCATCACCACCATCATCACCACCACCCTCGTCATTATTATTATCCTTATCATCATCATTATCATCATTATCATCATCAACGACAACGACTGCATCTCTACTTTCATCTGTTTCCTCGCCCAATTCATCTGCACCAGCTTCAGTGATTTCAGGTCCTTCTGGATCTTCTCCTCCTTCTTCTCCGGGCATTTCTGGCCCTTCTTCGGCCTCGTCTGGCCCTTCTTCGGTATCATCATGTCCTTCTTCGGCCTTTTCGATCCCAGCTGCTGTGGCTACAGGCTGATCTTGACCTGCATCAACCGGTTGACCTTCTTCTTCAGGGGTTTTGACCTCTTCTCCCATGTTATCAGAGGGATCACTTTGAATATCTGCATTACGCTGGTCATTAGAAATATCATACTCTGTCGCATCATCTGTGAACTGTTTCTTTATAAGCATAAGGCGATCTCTGATGAAGTCGTAAAATTCATATTCTAAGGCAAGCCGCTCTTTCATTTTTGCCCTGGCCTCTGAAGAAGGAATATCACCAGCAAACGACGAATAGTGAGGGATTTCTCCAGAAAGTAATAGCGAAGAGTAAGCATCTCTCCCACCCTTGAAAAATTGTGGGAAAACGTTTTCAAGGACAAAGAGTGTAGAATTTAGGTCTTCTAAAATGCCAACTACGGCAAAGTTGTCGACAGCATTCCTCTTGGCCGTTTCAAGAGCCCATCTGTTTGGGATCCTGCACCCAACCCCCTGACCGCAAAAATACGGAATAATTTGCATAACGTTCTTGTTTGTGCATTCACGATAGCTATTCAAAACACAGTCATCAAACGTTTGTTTTGCGATCGAATGGCTGGCATTTGTAAATGTGGCCGGCCTCGTCAGCTGGTCTCCATAGCGTTTGTAGTAGAACAGCGCAATGAAACGTTCGAGGGGGTCGCGAACGAGGCTAATCCAAGATGGCTGCCTGGCGCCATAACGTGGAAAGTGCACATAGTGAACAGGCCTGTCGTACAGCAATGGAGAGTCCATAGTGTTCACCTGTGTAATCAAGCTTTTCTGTTGCTCGGTACCAGAGTACTTCATAGCCCAAACATCGCTGGAGAAGTGATGAAATTCATTTCTCAAAGAGAGTTTATTTACAATGTACAAAAATGTCCTGGTGCCACATTTGTCAATCCTGTTGTATATCATCTTGTTTTCATTTGACGTTTTCCCCACGTCTATTGGCAGCCCAGTATCTGGCTTTGCGGGAGGTAGTTCAAGTTTTTCAAATTGCAACGAAAAGTTATGGCCAAGGTCACTTATAGTTTCTTGGGATAACAGTTCGCTGCTCTGTGCGCTGTTTAGCAAATTAAGCATACTCATAAAAAGTAGAAGGAAAATGAGAACGACCGTTCCCTTCTGGTAGTACTTTCGGACAAGTGACAGTGGCACATTACTGTTAATTGAGGCGATTTTTTTCAGAGCGAGCTCTCGTGCGATTTCGAACTTCATGGCGGATTCATATGTCAACTGTGGCTGTAAAAAACAAACAATGGAAAATAGATCAAAAATGCGGAAACATATAGGAAAAGAAATGTAACTTCAAAATAGTTTATCATGAGTAGACCAGACAGTTTCTTGAATTCGTAAACTACTCTAAGAAAGGTATTACGTTATTGTAGCGAAATGTGCATAACCAAACTTTGTTTTGAAAATGTGGACATTTCTTCTTTTAACTCTCATAGATGAATATTTATGCAAATTACTAAAAGTGGACAATCGATTTCAAAATGACCAACAAATACGATACGATACGATAAGAAATTTATATAGCGCTTTGTATCCATCAAAATGTTCCCTGGAGCTTTACACAGTGTCACATAGGTACGCTCTCTTAAAAATGGTGTGGTGTAGTGTGGTGTTGTATGGTATGGTGTGGTGGGGTGTGGTGTGGTGCTGTATGGTATGGTGTGGTAGGGTTTGGTGTGGTGTACTTTGGAGTAGTGTAGAGCAGTGCTGTTTGATGGAGTGGAGTGCATTAACATGAGGTATGATTTGGTGCAATATTGGTACTCTGAGGTTATACAGTGTTGTGAACTATGTTATACTGTGCTGCACAATATTGTTTTTGAGTGCCTTATATGTATAGTTCAAGTGTCAGCTAAACAGTGTATTACTTAATATCACAAACTCGTGGGAAAAATAATGTTATTTCGCCTAGTAATGTAAAACAGAATTAAAAAAATGTATTTATCTCTTGTTGAGTCTACACTTTTTCGAAATTCAAATGTCTATGGACATAGATTTACACGATTGGAACTAATTTGGGAGAAAAGGACATTGTAGTAATGCTGATTTAGTCAACAACTTTAAGCCAATCTACTTTTCTTTTCAATTCACTTGCGTGTTTTTATGGATAATTTATAATATTGCAACTTTCAGTCATAGGGCACCAAACACCCTTGATAATTTTTATAATTAAAAGATCTTATTCTCCCAAATTAGTTCCAATCGTGTTTAATGTTATTTGTTACTTTCGCCGAAGAGTTTGCACAGTGAAGCCTGATTTTATAAAACAGGAACTTAATTGTCACTGACATCATATTGTGATATGGAAGAGAATATGTTTATAGAATTTATATAGCAAAGCAAATGCAAAATTGTTATCACTTGTTTTCTAGGTGCTCGTTTCCATGACAGAAAGATACCCCAGCAACTCATATGTCAGACATTATGACCTTTGACTTATAGAGTAGCACGACACAGTATTTAGAAAAAGGATCTCGTCACAATTCGTTTCAAACGAGATTTGCACAACAGATATGATGAGTGAAGAAAGTTTGTCCGTTTGATTTGTGTTTACGCATGCCAACCTTGACCATTTGAAGGTCAGGGATTTATAAGAAATGTGCCTCTGATAAAGACGTTGTCGCTTTGACTTGTCTACCGGCCATTGAAATAGTCAATTTTTCACGATAAGCATATTAATTCTTTACTCAATCAACAGCTGGCAATAAAAATGCATTTAATTAACAGATACCTCCACCGATAGAAATTGTACTTCACACAAATTGTAGCTACTGTGATAATTCGCCGCAAAGATACTTTGATTGCTGTTTTAATCCTAATACTGTCCCATAAATTTATGAGGAATCAATTTTATGAATTTATCCTAAAGGCCAAATACAAGATTCGTCACCGGAAAGACTACTACGTTGCTTAGTACATGCATTTCAGTATATACAGCGATAGTAAGTATGGCTTTGTTGACAGCTTTCTGCATAGTTTCCGTCGATTAGTTTCTTTCTTTCGGAAGCCCTTCTAACAAAATCCACCTTCCCATAATCTAAACTGCTCTTTCTATTGCAATCGGCCCACCAGGTATCTGTTACACCCACCATCTGTCGAATTACCGGCTATGTATACATAGGGCGCATTATTGTCAAATTAAATTTAAGTACAAATATTACAACGCCAAATGACATGGAAAAGATGGTCAATGATGGCGTCTAGAACAAGAAACAACTCTACATGAAGCAAAATCATATTTTATCTTATTTTACCAAGTACATATTTGTGTAGTATATGAAGTGGATTAATTTGTTAAAGTATTGTGCTTTATTTAACTAACAATATTTAATGAGGTCGAGAGATAGAGTATTCGATCTTGGGATTAACCCTATTGTCATTCACATAATGATTTTGGTTCGGTCCTTGATGTTTCTCCATTGAATAAGCACTCGAGTATTACTGAAATCCGACAGAATGATGCCAATCTTAATTCGGACAGAATATCCCGGACTATTCTTTCGAAAGTCGTACGCCGTCAAGCGAAAGAGACTTTTTAAAGTGATTTCAGTATATGTCACAGATAGGTATACTCACCTAGACGACTGTAATGACCCTCATTTGCCACGTCCGAGTCGATCGTCCCAGGTGACTGGCAGACGGAGCGTTCTGCTCGTCAGAGCTCGCCGGATATACCCCTGCAACCCCTACTTGAGAGTCTGTTAGCCCCGAACGTTGTGCCTGTGATTCTGATGTCGGCGAACACGTGCAAGGGGTCATTATTCAAATCAGTTTGTTGCCAGATGGCAACTGTGATTCCCTTTTATGAATGGTGATTAACATAACGTCGAATATAAATATATGTCAATGGATGTTTATTAAAACTAACTGTTTGAATAAATCATTTAGCGGAAATGCCATTATCTAACAGCTGGTACAATGACGAATTTGTGCGTTCTCGACGTCATACGAATGAGTTGAATATTATGGTACAACGCGCCTCGGGGTCAGATATTCGGACTCTCAAACTTAAAGGTATACTGTCACCTGTTCGAATTTTGCCACAGTTACCATGGAAAAAGAAAATCTAACCAATCACAGATTTTAAGCGGGTGGCCGCTTTTTAAAAACAGCGCCCTCACATGGGCATTTTGAATACCAAGGAACGCCCCTTTGACCATATATGGGCATATTTAGATTACAGGTGACTGTATACCTTTAATAAAGTTTTGGGGTACCACTTGTGGGGATCATTTTGCAGCTAATTTGGAAAGTAAAGTTTTCACAAGTTTATTGTGAATTTCAAGTGTCAGATAATGTTAGGGGAACTTCATTCTCCAGGATCAATGTAGCACTTTTGATTTTTGTTCTTGATTTCGGAAGGAAACGACTTAAATTTTGAGGAAAAATCTTTCAATTACCTAAACCATAAAAGAATAAAAAACAAATAAAAATATATCTTTGTTATTATTCAATAAATAAGCACTCTTACCAGCATGGCATAGCTTTTCTCTACCACACAGTCATCATACGTCATATGCCAATCAACGGAGCAGTCAACAAGTTACATCATTGTCAACAACGTACATCATTCATACATACAATCCACTGTGTGGCTCTAAGACCGCCAGATATGTATAGGTAGTTAGACAGACAGAGAGATAGGCAGACTGAGAGATACATACATACATACATACATACATACATACATACATACATACGCTAAACAAATATCTTTAACAAAAATAGCAAAGCAACATTATTTAGTATTGCAACAGATATTCTTGATAGTTTATTACAGTATGGCGATTAAAGCTGAAGAATGTTTAAAATTACAACTGTATAATACAATTGGATTGGCCTGTCAATAAAATATTATCATAATGCGAAAATCATATCAATGTAATGACGTGCGGAGAAGAATGAAAATTTATGTATATTATTGTCAAATGTCCACGGGGGAAATGTTTGCTGTCACTCAATTTCCATTTGCTGTTTCAGGGTGCCAAGTCTTTCCTTAACAAACTCGTAAAACTCATACTCAAGTGCCAGCCTCCCTTTCATTTTTGTCAGCGCTTGCTCGGACGGTGGGTCTCCCGGGAATGATTTGAATTGGTCGACGACGCCTGAGCTGACGATCGCCTTGTACACCCTTGACGCGCCGTGGAAGTATTGCGGGATAAGAGCCTCCAGGACCTGGAATGTTGTGTTCAGCTCTTCTAAGACACCTACTAATTTAAAATTTTCGAGGACGTTTTTCTTGGCGGTTTCTAAGGCCCATTTGTTCGGTACACGGCAACCGGCACTCTGTCCGCAGAAAAATGGAATCACACGGAAGACGTTTTTCAAGCTGCATTCTGGCTGATTTTTGAGCACGCAGTCGTCAAAACTCGGCTTTGAACTGGTATCCGAGGCGTTCGGCCTCGTTCCTATGTCTCCATATCGTTTGAAGTAATACAAAGATATGATTCGGCGTAGAGGGTCCCGGATGAGGCTGATCCAAGATGGCTGCTTTGAACCAAATCTCGGAAAATGCACGTAGTGTACCGAACGTTCATATACAAATGGCGTCGCCTGCTTGTTGACGTCGTGAACAAACGCCTTCTGGTCCTCGATGTCCATATATTTTAGAGCCCAGTCGTCACTAGCGATCGTAGAAAAGTTGTATTTCTTTCCTAGCCTTTCCATGACCCGAATTAACGTTCGACTTCCGGTTCGCTCAATGCGGTTAAATATGATACTACTCTCGGTCCATGAGAGATTAGCAAAACTTACAATAGGTTTGAGGTCGTCATCTATTGACTCTCTCAAGTTCCTTGAGTCGTCCAAGCTATCTGAACTGACCACGAGTCCATTGTAAACGCCGGCCAGATTGGCCAGAGAAAAGTATAATGATAACAGGATCACAACTGCCACAGCAATGGTTGTGCATTTTTTGTAGAGAAAATATAATAGAATCCTCGATTTCATGTTGAGCAGTAATGGATGATGGCACCAGCTTGGGAGACTAATTTTCATTTCAAAATGTGTCTTCTACTTTTGCGACGCTCCTTTTCGTAAACCTGCAAAAAATAATCCCATTATAATTTTGCCATCGTTTTGATATGTTGACATCAAGTTGACAGTGATGTAAAAATGTATTCGCCATGGCGGGTGAACAGAGTGACAAATGGCAGATGTCGTCTGCTGACCGTTCGCGTCCTCTGAGCGAAAGGAATGGAAAATAAACATGTCGCCAGTTGTCAAACTAACTAAGTCATTAAAAAAATAGAGGATGTTATCAAAATAACAGCCCGAAGGAGCATTCGCTTCATAATACTCGTATTGGTAACATTCCTGTTACCGCTTTCAGATTTTCAGAACGCAAATGTGTACATTGCTTGCTTCTGTCAACGTGGATTGAAATACGGGTTTTTTTAAGCCGCTGTAATGACTTGACATGTGTGGTCGTGTTAGACAGTACTACTAGTGATCCCACCATACTACTCCACTAAAAATTTGGCACAGCCATTTCACATTTGCTCCAATGTTTTTGGAATTCTCCAGTGACATAATCGCGCCGAATAATGTGGAATTCCAGATTTTATATGAACATAAAACATAGGTCTATTAATCTCCCTGAAATATTACAGTGTGCTGTAGAAAGACTGATGTAACTTTACTCACCGTAGTTTTAACCTTGGAACGGAGAAAAGTCATAAAAAGTACACTTATTAGTAGGGTTTCGTCGACAAATTTGACTAGGACAAGCCATCCACCTCCATATTGGCTATTTCATCTTAATATTCAAAAAGAACGCTGAGTGAAAAGACCAGCAAGAATGACCTCCGTGGCAGCAATGGCGGCAGCACATTACCATATATGGCAATGACCAGCTGACGCGTGCGCCATGTGTTCCTTTGCAGCCATTGTGCTAATAGCTCTTCGCTATTTCAAACAATTCTTACTATTCATAAATAAAAAAATGCAACTGAATCTTCTTTTATACTGAGGATCTGTCAAAAATTGAACTTTGCATAAATCATTCTGCGTTTTGCCAAATTTCCCATTAACATTAACAAAATAAAGTATACAAAGCTTGGGTTGTGATTCATTCGTAATAATAGGTGGTTTGACGTCAAAATGCGTTTGTGCAACATTTTGCGCAGATTAGGAAAAAAATCGCTGATATCGTTGAAAACGGCAATACTCCGCTAAAAGGTAACCATAGCGACGTATAGGAAATTGACGCAATTAGATATGTCATTCCATTGTTCAAGATCAAGCTGTATTTAATAACACCAAATTGAGGAGGACATGCACGCTGGGAAGTCATGTCTGAAGCATGTTACGCTCGAATTCAAATGTGACTTGTTGACATGTATTTTGTATGTACTCATATATATATATATATATATATATATATATATATATATATTATATATATATATATATATATATATATATATATATTATATATATATCGACGTATACAGATGTCCTCGTGGGAAATTACAGTGCTCGATTGGGAGACACAAATTAATTCAAGTACAATTTAATAATATCTGTTACTTAAGTTTCGTGCACCCTGCAATATCTTCAGAATCTTCTGTCTGAAGATTGCAAGATGCATGAAACTTAAGTAACAGATATTATTACATTGTACTTGAAGTAATTTGTGTTATTACATAATAATATATATATATATATATATATATATATATATATATATATATATATATATATATATATATATATATATCCATTAAATAAAGATAAACGGTGGTATTACCGTTTTTATATCAGCTAGACTGTCCTAACGTGAAAAGTTTTGGTTGCTTAAGTTATTTCACCGGTGCAATTTTTGTCCCGAATGTGACGTTGTTTCACGTTGACTCTTTCTCGTCAGATGTCGTCGTTCGTCTCATTAGTTGTACTCTGAGGCCATGGCTACATTCGCTGTCATTCCCACGGGATTACGAGGATACTGACATGACAACGGTCACAATTGGCGGACGAGAAAAATGAAAAAAAAATCAACTATGTGTATTACACAAACATCGGACATGGTGTACTCTGTAAATATTAGAAAGCTTACAAAAACTTAATGTCAATTTAAACATCATGTCGAACATTAACAAGTATATACATAAAAATCGGTCAAACGTTCACCGGACTTGATTTTTTCATTCATTGTGTATACATATTAAAATGTCTTGCCACAGTACAGATTTTTAATCAATTTCACGACTTTTAAAAATCTTACCTTTACATTTTTGAAACCTTATCGACTGTGTTATTTTAACGACATGAAATATATTTTCGTATCAAAATATTTTTGAAATCCTCCTCCTTTATTGTCTTTCATGAAATAAGTCACGGCCTTTCTCGTATTACTGTTATAATGTTAGGAGGTAAACGGTTAAATTTACAAGATCATCCTTCCATTGCTACAGTACAATGACCCTGTGCGCTATCCCTGTGAGCGGGAATCAAAGTCTGACCCAAAAATAATCAAAATGGTGCCAGGGTTCACGCTTTGCATCCTGGGTAGTCGTGGGACAGCAAGGAGACAAACATGATGCAGAACAGAACAGAACACCGTTATTTTTTGTACAAAGTCTTCCAATGACACTGTAACACAAATAACCCAATCCATGAAGCGGAAATCCCCTGAAACAGCTGGTGACACTACACCTTGCCATGCGACAGCGGCGTGATCTCAACTCTGCGTAACACCAGTGGTCGGCGTGATCAGCACGTGTTAGCCAGTTGTTTTTCACATCGGAGACGCCGCCGCGCCGGCCACATGTATCTTTTGGGGAAGGTGATTGATAATGCTCGTCTCAAATGCGTCAATCTACCGCGATGAATCGGTCGACCCTAATCAAAAACCTATTTCCTTTTATGGGCATGGACGCCGTGACGTCGATTTACTTTCAGATGACCACGGCATAGCGATGTTTAGTAGCTACTTTTAAATGAAATTCAGTATGGACTTTCAAGATCGTTGTCATAGACTCGTCTGATCATGCAGGGCAGTACTTGTCTCAAAATCCAGCGTTAAACATTACTAAAAAATATCATCGCCTTTCTCCCGCCAAAAATTGTGCACTTTTTAAATCATTTAACGATGTTATTACAAGTGATCTATTAAATCCTCTGTGATATACTAGGTATTGAAATCACTCGCTGAGTTTGCTAATTGATGACTTTGTTGTTGCCGTATGATTTAGTTTTAGGAAATTCATTACGGCTGACCGACACACACTTGTAATTTTTGTTGATGGTGCGCTAGATTAGAGAAGGGTGAATTTTAAAAATAAACTTGGCCTTCGTATAATCTGTCCTCAGGAAGTAAAATCACTGATAATTCATTTACATTTACAGATCGCACACTGTGCATGCTTTTGTAAACTCAGTGGATGTTTATTTTTAGGGAGGAGAATTTATAATCTGGTATTCTTTGACCTGGAAATATTTGCATGGGAACGGAAAGGGAGCGACCATTTATCGTGGCCGGGATGGACCGCTAAATTTCTGTTCTTAGACTGAGGCCACTTCTACATTTGTACTCTGAAGGAAATGAGGAATTCCCGGCGATAATTTGCCCGATATTCTGTCATTTTGCGAGTATTTCTAGAAACATAAACATTCTAAATATACTGTGAGTGGGTGTTCACTTCCTTTGGTTACCAGTTTCGCGTCCTTTGCTCCAGATAACAGCGATATCTCTCCGTTTTTCGATAGATATCTGACGGTCCACCCCTATGAATAAATGTAAAATTCCATAACATTAATTGCTATATTTATTGCTGCCTGATATTTTTTTCACCAAGAAAGATATGAAATGTTTCCCCAAGGGCAGAGTTAAATCATAGTGACCGCGGATGGGTCAGGTGAATATCCAATATAGCAAAAATAAAGCATCTTCAGAATGGCAAGATTCGTCTGAAATATATCGGTCCTTGGTGAATGCAACAAATCTCACGGTTATCTTTAAAGGGCCAGTAATGCTAACTTTTGATGATTTTTTTTCATTATTTTTATTTTCTATGTCAAGTGCAAGTACTTATACTTCTTCATAAAGAATGCTGAAATATCCACAATTTAGCTTGTTAACATAGCGTCCATATGTGTAAAATGCATTATGTTAATTTTAGGCTGGATCAGGAGTCACTTGTCAAGAATAACAACGCAGTTTACACATGCACAAGCTGAGTTGACAAGCTGAGTACTTTTTACGTCAATATGCTTTGGTGAGTAGAGGAAGATATTATGATCTGATACGATACACTTTTTAAAGGGCCTGTTTATTTTTCACTATACAGTGTTTGCTTTTAATGTCAACTACAATTTCTTGTTCTATTCCCCAAAGCAAATACCTATCATTTAGTTTGCCAACACAGTGTCTGTACTTGCAAAATGCACTGTTATTGTTTACATTTGCATTCTAGTCCGTACCGGAATTCATTTGTCAGCAATAACAATGCAGTCTACACATGCGCACACTGAGTTGACAAACTGAATACATTGTATATCCCGCCAGCGTAAAAAGACCGTTTAAATGCCACTTAGCGTCGCAATGCAAGGAAACACTGTTGTTAGATCTATCATTCAACAATGCACACGTTATGGTGAAACAATACATCTATGACAGGAATACAACTTCAGGTTTTCGGAGCGCTTAGAGGACTTCTGTCGCAAAAATGAAAAACTTGCTTTCGTCCTCGTGTGACTGTTGTCTAATTATTTATAGAATGAATTGAATGCCATACCTCCCTTGACAGAAATTTTCGCAATAGAGAGGGGATAAAAGTTTTATTTGGTGATTAATTTTCAACATATCAATGATTATTATTTGACGCTTTTGTGAAAATCAAAATTTTAATTTTTATCCAATAGCGGTCAACACAGATGGCGGTCAATTTTTTATTTCTCCAGTACAAAACTTTACACGTTGACGCCCGATTTTTTATTCTTTATTTGTTCGGAGAATGGTTGAACGTTTCCTTGGGGAAAGTTTGAGAATAAGTTGCTCTTTTAGTATTGAGACACGTACTGCCTTAATGATGACATCATTCTTGCTTTCATAAACTCTGGTGAATCCACCGTGAGGCATAAGTATGAAGTTCCACTACAAATTTCAAAATTAAGTTGACCGAATTGGATTATTTGGCCATTGCCAATGCCATAGTAAGTGAATATCATTTTTCTCCACGCTAGGAAGTTGAAATGGGGGCGCTATGACCGATTTTTAATGTCAAGCGTCTACTTCTAGAGAGAACTCTATGTGAAAAGGATCCCCTAGTATCAGCAAAAAAGTCAAGTTTTAAGACAAGGCAAACTCAAGCATACCTCATTTTGACAATGGCGATTTCAAACGACATTGAATGTTATTGAAATAAACAAACGAAGTGCATACAGCCACGACTTATGAGTAAAATAATTTTAAGAGTATTTCATTACAATGCAATTCATACGTCTGCTATACTAGTCAATAGCTATAACTTTTGATTGCGTTTCTAGGATTTTTGTTCTTCGTGTCCCCCTGCCAGCACAACCTTTATGCAATATACAATACATGTATTATTGTTGTTGACATATGAATTCTCGTCAGGACTAAAATCCAACTGTCAACAAACAAAACAAAAATACTGAAAACTACATAAAAAGTCACAGCTACTGGAGCTGTACATGAAGTCGATGAAAATTATGTTGGAAAATTGTTCTTTATGAAATAGTTCTTCGTAAACGCCAAATCTACTGCGTGTATTATCTGATTGTCCCGCAAGGACGCCCTCAATAGACAACAGGGAGAAGGACCCCCGTCAGGCATTGGAATCCTTGTTTTCGAAGAACGTTATCAGGAGTTGCGGTTTTTCACTAGTTTAAACAGTTTCAGAAGAATGTCTGTAATACCGTCGATGTTAAAATATTTGAAAATAATCATTATCGCACGTTAACATTATTTGAAACGTTCACTTTTGATGCTAAACGGCCTCGTGCAATATGTTTACATGAAAACTTAATTTCTTTGTCGATAAATGCGTTGAATTTTGCCGTTTTCCAGGGTTACGGTCCTATGGTTGGCCACAGTAGATGTAATAATTGATGTACTGCCTTTGACATGGTTTTTGTCATTTATTATTTCCTGACTCAAGTGAGTAGGGCTTGAAATGGTACCGCTTTCAGTAAAAAGTTGATTTACGATATTAACCTTTCGCAAGTTTTAGTTTTGACATTGAATCCCTTGACATTGTAGCATTAATTGTCACTCTATCTGGTGCGTGGATCTATTCCACAAACGATTGAAAAAATAAATTTAATTTTGTCCAGCCAGATTGGAAAGAGCTGGTGCAGTTTGTGGCGCATTGTCATCTAGAGGAAAGTAGTGACAGTGTGAACAACCTGCACTGACACATTTACATCGACATGTTTTTACAAAACCTAAAAACTTAGAAAGAGGACATACACACATACATACATACATACATACATACATACATACATACATACATACATACATACATACATACATACATACATACATACATACATACATACATACATACATACATACATACATACATACATACATACATACATACATACATACATACGTACGTACGTACGTACGTACGTACTTACGTGCGTGCGTGCGTGCGTGCGTGTGTGCGTACGTACATACATACATACATACATACATACATACATACATACATACATACATACATACATACATACATACATACATACATACATACATACATGCATGCATGCATGCATGCATGCATGCATGCATGCATACATACATACATACATACATACAAACATGCATGCATGCATGCATACATACATACATACATACATACATACATACATACATACATACATACATACATACATACATACATACATACATACATACATGCATGAGTTTATAAAAAGAACTCTGACACTTTACCGTGAATAGAAAACAATAATTTTATATTTATTTTCTATGAAATCAGCGTTCATCGTTATTGGCTCTTGAATAGCAAGCAGAAGGACATTTACATATACACAGAAAATTCATGTAAAACAAACCATAGTTAGGTATCTCTCGTCTATTTGACCATGCAAAGACGCTGCAGGTACTAGTAGCTGATTTTCGTTCTTTGAGTTTGGACAAAAGTTCTTGATCCATTCATTAGCATCGTACTTTTAATCTTCCTGAGTCGACCTGCGCGAACGAAGTTCTCCTTGCAGCAAGCTGGGTCGTTACCATTGCTGCCAGGACTGCTGTTGCCCGCCATCATGCTCGTGGTGTAGCTGTTGTCTCGAATGGCAGCCCTTACTTGGTTGTCGTAGTCATTCTACGGAAGGGCGCTGCCGTCGTCATCTGTCGTCGTCAGTGTCATCTGTTCTGCCTTCTCCTTGTCTGTTCTCCTCCAAGAACTTCTTCAGGAATCGTGACGTCAGCTGATAGACGCACCTGGAAATAATTTGAGAAAGTTACAGCAAGTCCTGTAAGTCGCTTGGTAGACAGTCGAGGAACCAAAAACATGGCGACCAGAAATACTTTCCTTTCCGTTGTTTGATAAATTACGTGGAGCAAAAAACGCGTAAATGTCAGCAGGGTGCAACCATGTTGTCATCATATTAAAATACAGAAAGAAAATGACTCTCAAAATTTGAGATATGTGTAAGTTCATGATCAACAAATCAACGGCAAAGGTAAGCCGTAACTCGCATACCATTTAAAACGATTCACAACTTTCACTGTCATACACAATATATCGATGTCAATGAAAAGTAGCCGGTTTTAGTATTCCAATTAATGCAAAAAGAAAACCAGTAGAAACTCAGACATCAATTATATGATATTTTACTACGCACCAACGGTAGTTGCCATCGGCGTCCCACAGTTTCTTACTGGAACTCGGCCAGTGAGGCATATGAACCATGTATGTGTTCGGCGATACGGAAAGTTTATACCTGTAGACAAAACCAATGAAATTCATAATGTTAGTTGCTACATGCAGGTATTTACCTGGTCAACAGTCCGGGTCAGCTCCAAAATTGGAGACTCATTATGATAATGTATTCCGGCATTCAGCCAATCATCGACCAGATTACATCATTAATAAAGTACGGGTCACGCTGTGTCACAAATTACCCACCAAGTGTGATCGGCAGTTTTGGGCCGCTTATTAAGCCCCTGTCTTGTGAATTTCGACGAATTTCGACAGTCAACATAATCCACGTGTTCTGCAGAAGGTCATGTCCAACAAGGAGTCCGATTAGTGAACAAATATTCGAAATATTGACGATTCATTTCTACCCCAAGTTTATCGATTTCGCTCAAGTACCGAGAATCATTTTGTGGATGTTCGTCATCTCTATTAGAAATACTGTTATAAAGGTTATTTGTGTAGGTACGCGTATAACATTTTGCAAGAAAGAAGAGCAATGTCAGAGCTTTAGAACGATACCTGTTTTGTAGTTGTCAAACGCAGACTAAAAATGGTACGCGATTTTGAAAATGTGTTGACAGAGTGGCCACACAACTGTTCCCCATACGGTAGAATTTGTATCGCTGTCATCTCCGACACAAATGGGGTATTCTGAACGATCTGTGTAGGTACACGATTTATATTTCGCAGGACTTCAAGCCAGAGTCTAGGAATCACAGCGATATATGGGGTTTGGTTGTCTTAGCCAGAATAAAACTGGTACGCGATTTTGAAATTGTGTTTTGACAGAGTGGCCACACAACTGTTCGACATTAGGGGAGAACCATTTGATTTCGGGGGGGGGTATGGAGGAAGAGGGTATGGGAGCAATTTTGTTTTTCCTGTCAGAGTGACAGCAATTTTTTTTTCTACAGTCAGACCTGCATCAATTTTTTTTTCCAAATGGAGTAGCAGTGCAAATTTTTTTTTATCGGTCATCAAGTTTGTAATGCGTTGTATATAAGGGAGCCGTCATTATTTACGGCCTGAAACTCCGAAATTTCAAGTGACCCCCCGCCCTTCGCCAACCCATGATGAATTTGAGTAACCTCCCTCTCTAACTCTGAAATTTGACCGATCCCCCACTTAGAAAAGTTAAATACCAATACATGTAATTGTAAAATTCACAAAATACAGCAACAGTAAAGACCTATCAAATCCTGAAGTACCCTGCTAGACTATCATCAGTTATCTCATGATGGTTCAAAAAAGGTGAACACATCAAAATGAAATTCAAAGTCACAATAAAATAAAGATATAAAAGATCACGCAGTATCTAATCATATAGTACATTGTTTAATTTGGATGGATATTATGACAGGGTTTTCACTAGGATATCTGACCGGGCAGAATTTGAAAGTACAGGGGGAGAACATGAGAGAGGCTTAGGGGGAAGTGTCAC